>NC_056737.1:598042461-598207532 GCF_019279795.1 Protopterus annectens
CATCTCTCTAAAAGGTCCTTTTTCATGAAAACAAAAAGATTGCCACGCTGCCATAATAAAATGTTTTATTAAGAATCAGGTCGACATCATAGTTCAAAGCCATCAGTGTGCATGAGTCAAATCAGGAGTGCCCATTGCTACGCGCTTTCCTCATTAAGATATGACCGTAAAAACAAACTGAGCGTGGACCACAATAACATGTACTTTCCTCAAACCAGGTCACGGGTATTGATGTACTTGTAGAAAGAAAAACTGTCTGGTATCCTTTCTATGAATCCATTGGCATATCATTGTGAATGCAGAACATTGTGACAACAATGTGGTCTTCTGAGAGAGAATCACCCTCATCCTGCGGGCAATTTAATGGGCCTTGATGAATGATTGGATCTTAGGGGAGGAGACCCCCTCTGGTGGCATGAGGAAACAAGAGGACTTCGTTTCCACTTGTCCAGTCATGAGGGTCTGACTGCAAGTGACAAATTCTGAAAGGGGTCCTTTTTCATTCGACTTCTGACAGCAGACATGAGAGAGACAGAAACAGATTTCAAAGCTTTTGTTCCAGTTGTTTGTCCCTGAAACTGGCTTTACATGAGTTATAATACCCTCTTCCACTACTTAACACCGACAACAAGTACATTTCTTCCTCATCTAAGAGCTCAATGCAGAGCATATAGTAAACTGGTAGAAAGACCTCTTACATAGGATGGATGGATTCAGAATCTGGTAATTTTTCCAGTATATTGAGTAGAAGACAATCCAAAGCTCTGGACTCTCATACAGTAAATGTTATCAAGACGACCACTAGGAGATTATCAGTAGCATTGTAGTTAGAAGAACTTAATGGGAGTTTAAGGATGGAATGATAGCTTTCTAATGTGGCTGATAGTAGTTTTAATACATTTTATCCTCCAAGGATTGAACATAGTCTTTTGATGGACAGGTTCCTATTTGATATGACTTTTGAAAATGACATTATTGATTAATGTAGAATATTTAGTTTTTTTGTGGTTCCACCCCTAATGGGTTCATTCTGCTCCATACCAGAACAGTTTCTGTTTGGACTTCATCAGTACATCAAATGAGTTTCTGGTGTTGAAGACCCCCTATAGGTGGGTAATGGACGTTCAGTCCCTACCAGTTTCTTCATATTTAATAGGACAACATCAAATGGTGTTCTGTCCTATTTGAGAGAATACTTTTTCCACTGAATTGATGTTTTGGTAGTTCTTATGTTTGTTTGGCTATTGTCTTCCAGTGGTCAATGTGTTTCCTTAAAGATATGTTTTTGAGCAGAGATTATGCATTAGTTTCTGGCACTTTTCTTGCAGTCTATTAATCCAAGAGTCCAATGATTAGTGGAGTGGGAACATCTTTATTTGTTTCCAGTTTGGCAAGAAGCGGTTAGCTGGGAGCTTTGTACCATTCTATAGGCGTTTTGCCTTGTGAGCGTCATTTGTTTTCCTTTGGCTTGTCTATCAACTTTGTCCTTTTTTACAGATCAACACATGATGACCCTTTCACAGACAGATGGCACTTTGTTGTCTTTTTACAAGAACTTCTAGATGATCTTTGTTGATACGGTGATTGAAACTCATTATCCCTTACAGAAGTTCACAGCTACATGTTATAGTGTCCCATCTGCTACATCGATAGCTTTGTAATGAACACGGGTGTTATGGAAAGATAGCACTTTCACAATCTAGACGGGCACTTCTACATACAGTTAGAAGAAGCACCTGGCAGAGTGAGACAACGTATCTTAGCAGCAAGTATATGGAGCAGATCCTAGAGACACTTAGACATCTCTAGAGGGATGGTGGACATTGAAGACACCTGAGGACAGATATCTCTAGAGTGGGATGGAGATCAGGGATGAGGATTGATACATACTTACCAGAGGGCAGGATATGGAGGAAAATAGCATACAGTAGAGTTACCGAATGATAGATTGTCAGGTATAGACATTGACCAGGGATATGCATGTCTCTTAAGGAAATATTTTCAGGGAAGCATTGGCATGGAGCATATTTTGGCACCATTTAAAGTTCTTACAGGTATTACATTTTGTCTAGGACAGGTAAAAGAATTTAAAAAGTTTCAGAATAAAATTGTTTAGCAAGTGGACTACATACCCGTTAGAATTCATGACTACATGTGATAAATTTACCTTTTGCTTTCGTGCAGCAGCAACATTATCTTTATTATCCTAGCAAAACCGGGCATTTTCATATTCGACGAGAAGTACTGGGGTATTCTAGAGATGCAATACCTAGCCCCATTGCGCAATCTACAGATGTTGCTTAATTTATCCAAGAGACTGGTGACATTGGGGATAGGATTAGGTAGTACATTGTTACCATCTGAGGAAGACCTCGCCAGCTATGCAGTGTCTAAACATACAAATGTAGAAGGAAAATAGCACCAGGGAAAGTTTGGGATTCAATTCAGAGATTCAAAGAACATAAGAGAGACCACTATAGACAATGTCTCAGACCAGGGAAGGGGCAGGACACAGCAAGATTAGGGCTTAGGGGGCAGGTAGGGCATCAAGGGTTTAAGGGAGGTTGGAAAATCAATGAGGTTGTTGAGCAGAGATATGTAAAAAGGGTTATAGTAGAGAAATTATTCAATTATTTAATTCTCTCATTAGGCCATATGTATGCATATGAACCTTTGTAGACAGTATGAATGTTGATGAACCTTTTTACTTACTACACTTTTTTTATACACTTGAGTCATTTATTACATAAGGATGTTTTTAAATGTGCTGCTCCATTCACAAAGTGTATGAGCACTTTTACATTATAGATGATTTGAGTGATATGTCTTTAAGTTTAAGTGCGGGATTTTGAAATGGCACTGGGCTTTTTTTTAGTGTGTTTACCAGATGATTTAGTTGACTTTAGGTCGAAAAATGAAAGGCCTGCTCATGAATTTTTATAAATAAAACCTGTTTTTTAATGTTTTAGCTACATTGGATATTTTTGCCTTTTGGCCATTGGATTCAGGCGATGGTGTGGAGTTTATATTAACTATTATCCATCTGTTTAACTTTTTGCTCACCTTCTTTCTTATTATCTTGAAACTTGGTGTTCCGTTGAGCATTCACTCTGCCGGTTCTCTTGTTTTACTACATTGCAACTTATGTTTATAGAGCGCATTAGTTTCTTTTTTGTTTTGTATCTCGTACATGTGCTCATAAATTCTTCTTTTCAACTTTCATTCTGTCTTCCCAACATAGAAGGCTTGACAGATTCCACAGTTTGCCAAATATACTATTCCTTTGTCCTCACAGTTACTGTATTCTTTCCCCTGGAGAACCAATTGTCTACTTTCAAGGAACACTGTTTCCCTGTTTATAATATATGGACACTGAGCACAGTGTCCACATTTAAAAGTTCCTTTTCTTCTTTGGTTCATGTTTCTACGGTTCCCTGCTTCATTTCTTTCTAACAAATTCTTAAGGTTGCACCCATTTTTGTAAACTATTTTAACATTTTTATTTTTACATGGTCTATATCTGTAATAGTGGAAAATATTTCCTTTCCTTAACCATGGTTTCTTATAAGGTTGGAGCTTCCATTAAATTCAATCACAAAAGCACTACTGAAATTGTCCTCTAACTTTTGTCTGTTCATTAATCACTTCACTTTTTCCTAAAATTGGTTGAACTCTATCAGCTCTACCCTCTAAAATTTCCTTTTCTATGTCTTCCATCAAGGAATGTGGGTAGCACCTTTGCTTAAACATATGGTTTAAAGTATTAATTTCCACCACAAAATCTTCAATTTTTTTATGTCATTCTCGATGACCTAATATATTGCCCTGTCACAAGACTTCTTTTCTGATGAATGGGGGTAGGCACTGTCATAGTGCAAATAGGAATTTGAATAGGTATTTTTCCTATAAACTTTTGAATGAAACTTCTTCTTTTCTTTATAAATCTCGATGTTCAAGTATCTTAACCTGGCATCATCTACATTGTGGGTGAACCTAAGGAAATCCGTACTATTGTTTAAGTAGTTTATAAATTCTTGAATTTCCTTATTTGATGTGTTCCAAAAAATACAAATATCATCCAAGAACCTTTTATACAACAACCATTTTTGGTTGTATCCCGAGTTTAGTACCCATTTTTCCTCCCATTTTGCTAAAATTAAATTGGCATACGTAGGTGCACATGCTGCGCCCATGGCTACATCTTTAATTTGGTGAAAAAATTTGCCTTTAAAGAAGTTGTACTTGAAAACCAGGTCCATTAGTTGTACAGTGATCATACATTCATTTCGGCTTAAACTACCGTCTTCAAAAATAATTTCTTCCAACATTATTTTACCTTCTTCGTGAGGGATGCAGGAAAATAAATCAATAATGTCAATAGTAAGGAATGAAATATCTGCGTACATATCTTTTCTTACACTTCTCAAGGAGTCCCATAAGTGCCTCAGAATATTGTCACGTTTCAGCCAAATATTCTTTAGCTTTAAATCTACATATTTGGCCAGTGTTAGGGTTTTTGAGCCTTCAGCAGATACTATAGGTCTTAGGGGTGGATCCCTTCCATCTTTGTGTGTTTTTGGGATCCCAAAGATCGTTGGAATTTTTGTTTTTTCTACTTTTAAGTACCTCAGTGTTTTGTTGTCTATAAGACCCTCAGAAAAAAGGTCTTCTAAGATTGTCAATCCTTGTGTAAGCTATATTTATTTCATTCCTAGAACAACCAGTGTACCTAGTGGGGTCCCTTAATATTTCATTTATCTTCCCTTCGTAGAGAAGTGTGTCCATCAAGACCATTCCACTCCTTTGTCTGGTTTAATGATTGAGGTTGACATCCTTTCTTAACTCTGTTAAAGTATTATTTTCTTCCATATTCAAGTTACTGGTGTATCGAACCTCATCAAAATTAGATCTAATCTCATTTTCTATCATGTTTTCAAAGTTCTTAATTTGGGGGTGTAATGGAGGGTTGAAAGTACACAATGGTTAAGGAATGGAAAAGATTTTCCACTATTACAGATATAGACCATATAAAAAATAAAAATGTTAAAATAGTTTACAAAAATGGGTGAAACCTTAAGAATTTGTTAGAAAGAAATGAAGCAGGGAACCGTAGAAACATGAACCAAAGAAGAAAAGGAACTTTTAAATGTGGACACTGTGCTCCGTGTCCATATATTATAAACAGGGAAACAGTGTTACTTGAAAGTAGACAATTGGTTCTCCAGGGGAAAGAATACAGTAACTGTGAGGACAAAGGAACAGTATATCTGGCAAACTGTGGAATCTGTCAAGCCTTCTATGTTGGGAAGACAGAACGAAAGTTGAAAAGAAGAATTTTTGAGCACATGTACGAGATACAAAACAAAAAAGAAACTAAGGCGCTCTATAAACATAAGTTGCAGTGTGAACAGGCATATTATGAATTTTTTGTACTGAAAAAAGTGAAATATGATGTCAGGGGTGGTTTAAGGGAGGAAAGAGTTGAGTACCGTGAGCTTTGGTGGCAAGTTACATTGCAAACCAACAAGCACCCGGGACTCAATGAAAGTATTTCCATTGTCCCCCTCCTCAAATTAAGAGCTGCGAAATTGTAGATCCTAAAGAGGAATCTAATGTTCTTCCTTTACTTAATTATTAAGTTATTAACTAATTTCCATGTCAGGACTGTTATCTCAGCTGTATTTCAACAATATATTTTTCAACATAAGATGATGAACTACACTGACGTCAATAAACTGAAAGAATTTTTAAAGTTTTTAGAATGTTTTTAAAGTATTTGTATTTTGCACGTTATTCATTTATTTATTTAACATGAAGATTTTAAACATATTTGTATTAACATGGATAGCTGCTTATTACTGTATTTCTCTGAATTTTGTAAGCATGATTACAACAGTTACTCCATATAAGTTCTGGGTTCAGAGAAATTCCTAGTAAACGTACATTCTTTATAATAGAAAATTGTAGTTCAACTTTGTTCCACAAGATGGTATTGTATTAAAAGTTGTTTTAGAAAATGTTTTAAAAGGTTTTAGAGATTTTAAAGTTTACATTGTTGGTTGTGCTGCGGTAGCGTTGTCGCCTCACAGTAAGACGCTGTCTGGTTCATTTCTCAGCTAGAGCGTCTTCTGCATGGAGGCATGCGTGAATGGGCATATCTTCGTCGAAGGTTGTGCGTCAGGGCTGGCATCTCTGCATGTAAAAATCTATCTGCCAATCATTAGCGGACCGGAGTTCTGCTGTGGCGACCCCTAACCAGGAAAAGCCGAAAGACACAACACCAACATCAAAGTAATAAAAATGACTGTATCAAAGAGTTTGCAAACTTTTAGACAACTGGTATGATATCTGATTGTTATCATCAGTACAATTAGGTCAGTAGTACTTTTTATGCAAGAAATAAGGCATTTAGAATGTGCCTTTAAAAGTTTTCATGGCATACTTTTCAATTATGCCTCATTTACTATGCAGCATGAGATTGGTGGTTTTAAATGTTAATTGATGTATATATATTCACTGATGCAGTTACCAGCCCACATCTGAGGAAGTTTTTGAAACGAAAACGTACTTGCATTTGGAGCGTTAGTGTGTTTTTTCCTGTGAAGCGCATGCTTGGATTAAACCATTTTAACAGCTGAAAAGCTTTGTTCCTTGGTGTTTTAGTCCTGTGGATTTCAGTGGCGGCTGGTGACCTCAAATTAAAGGAGGGCTGCAGGAGAAAGCTGAATGGGTGGGGCCAATTGGATGGAGTGTGGCCAACTAGAAAGGGGTGGAGCTATGCTCAAAACCACAACAACTGGAACTTTAATTAAATACACTGCCCTGGGTGCCAAACAGTCATTACGAGAGTCCAATCAAGACAAAATGAAGTGTAGAAGAAAAAAATATTCCAATGCATTGGCTACATGACAACTTACTGAATATCCAGATGGAAACAGGCTGTGAGGCATGAAAAAATAAATTACTTTTTAAATACATTACTGGAATGCCAGTCAAAATCAAGTATAAAAAACAAGCAGCACTCAACTCAAACCACTACTCCTTGCACTGCAGTTCAAATTATAATTTATATTCAGCTTTATAAAATTACCAAGTAACATGCTGAAAGTAGCAATCTCTGTGATACCCCCACTTGTAAAAATGTTTCTTATCCAAAAGACCTGCTGCCTGACGCAACTATCTACTTGTTTCATGGGGAAGACATGATCAAAGTAAAAAATGAACAGCAAACAAGAAACAAGCTCAAGATAAATTGTTTAACGGATTCCTGCACACGTTATGGACCACACATGATAGATTGGCATTCTGTTTAGTTTACGGATAAAGCCTGCAAAGATGACTGCAAGTCTCCAACAAATGTAATGAGCTTCTGAAAATACTGTAATCCTGTCCTTTTATTACAAATACTGTCATATGCATTTCAATACCCAGGGCTTATACATTATCTAGTTATGTAAATATTGTCTGCATGGCAACAACAAAAAGGCTTTCAATGCTGGTAATTCTTTAACAGTATGCTTATTAAAGCATACTTGCATCTTACAATCTCCGACAAGCTTACCTGATGGTCATTAAATCATTGCTACTTAAACAAAGCAACAGGGCACTGTGACATCATGCATTTTCTGAATAATAAGAAGCATAAATCAACAGTATAAAAATAAGACAGAAAACCAGAACATTCTGCAAAATCAAGGACAGATGAAAAGCCATGGTCGTACTTGTGGTCTGCCTTGGATGGGGGAATACTCTGCACACTTACACTGCATAACTGCTCCTTGCCTTCCTGGGACACATCCAGAGCCACTGCAATGCGGAGTGGAGTGCAACAAGTATGGCACAATTTGAAATGTCTCTGGATGACGGTGATGGCTCTGACACAAATACTTATTCAGAGCAAGAAATCTGGACAAAGCCATACATGAACTAGAAGTGGGACACAGGCCCAAAAATAAGGACAATTTTTAAGTATTGCTCTTATTAACTTGGATAATAGAACAGTAGTAGGTCTTGCATTAGTACGAAATTTCTGAAGGGTATGAAATCTGAAACTCAAATGTCTGCCATTATTTTCTAACTTCAATCTTTAATGACTTGCCACTAATTTGCCAGAAAACCACAATTTTGTGAAAAGCAGACCAAAGATGTGATGCAAAAATATAAAGTTGCCACACAATACAGCTGGGAACCTGTCAAAAAAGGGACAACTTTTTAATATTAACACTGTTAACTTGAGCAGCTAACAAAATAAGAGCATCTATGTGCATTTCTGAAATAAAAGTAATCTATAACTCTGATCATTACAGGTGTTCATCGTGTTTCACTGTTGCAGTCATCACTGTAGGGTTCTTCCTGCCGGCAGGCAGCCCTCGGTCGGCCAGAATCCCAAAGTCTGGGTCCGGCGTTGGCTGTGTACTCACCCTCCCTGACGTCAGTGCGCCAGGGGGTACAAAGCTCCCAGCCAACGCCATGTTCTCCAGTCTTTCTTGCCGCGCGGTGGAAGCAGTTTGCAAGTGCCAGTCGGCTGACTCCTGTTATTTTTGGTGCTTCATACCGAAGACATTCTTCTTTTCAAAGCCAAGTACCCCATTGGGGAAACTTTTTTCTTGCTCCAGACCGATGTCAGAAAAAGTTAATAATTGTATTTCATATGGGAAGCAAATACCTCATAAGGATTTTCACTCTTACTGTATTCCTTGTCTAGGCCCTGACCACGATGTGGCTAGTTGTCGGTTTTGTGCTAGATTTAATCAACGTACTATTAAACGGAGATACGATTTTGCCTTTCATTACTTTGGGAGGCGATTTAATTATAACACGTCGTCGGACACGCTTCCGACTACCAGAGTTCATAAAAGGCACAAGGATAAGGATAGGCCTCCGAGGTCCAAATCAGACGACAGTTTACAATCAGAGCCAGCTGCCGGTTCGGCCGTCTTCAGTGAGGTGCTTTCGCAGCCCCTGTCATCGGCCATTACAGAACCGCTTGCCGAAACGGACTCCCACGAGGAGCCAACTAGGCCTTCGGATACTCCAGGTGCAGGACCTTCGGATAATGCTCCCTCGGATGGGTCTGGAGCCGCTGTGCAGGTACCGGCTTCCGAGGGGTTTTTCAGGCCTATGCAGCTTCAGGTAAAGACAAAGGCAAAGACTCCTCCTAAAACAAAGACTCAAGCCCAGGCCTCCTCTGATCCGGGACCTAAATCTCAAAAACAAATGCTTAAAATGGCGGAGGACTTGCTAACTATGATTAGGGGTTCACATCCCCCTCCAGAAAAAAGGCCAAGACAAGAATTGGATTATGAATCCTCTGATCAGGTATCTATCTCTTCTGTGTCTTCCTCTGAACAGGATTATACTTTCCCTCCTTATGAGGATTCTGATGCTGAGGAATCCATTCCTTCAGCTTCTCCTTCTGGGGATTATTCTTTTGGGGAAACTTTACATGACATGAGGGAACAGTTTCACTGGGAAGGACAGGAGTACTCTGAATCTAAGAGAAGACTTAGGGATTTCCTTCTTCTTCCCCCCCAACACAGACCCCTGGCTATTCCCCCTATTTTGGATATTGTGGATGATGTCTTTTCTGAGTCTAATTTAACTCCTGACTCCTTTCCACCGGCCACTGCTAAGCCTGATAGATATTACAGAGTCCCTGACTCCCACCAGTTTCTATTTAAAAATCCTACTGCTGATCCAGAAACCATTTCTCTGGGTCCTAAGAGTGTTAAGGCCGCCACTGCTAAGAACCCTATTCCGTCAGATAAGGATTCTAGAGCTTTGGAGAGATGGGGCAAAAAAGTGTACACTTCTGCTACTTTATCTATTAGGGCTTTAAATTGTCAATTTCATATGTTGAAATATCAGCAATACCTTTTGTCTGTTATGAAACAAAAACTGGGTACCATTTCTGCATGTGCAGACAATAAGAATTACATGATTTGATGCATGCTACTGAGCAGGTGGGGAAACATACCTTACACTGTGGTTTTGATGCTTTGGAGGCCTCTTGCAGGGCAGCTGCCACTGGCACGGTCATTAGAAGGCATGCTTGGTTAAAGGAACAAAATTTGCCTGATCAAGTGAAAGCAAAATTACTGGATGCTCCTGTTCAACATAATGTTTTGTTTCGGTCTAAGGCTGAAGAGGTTATAAAGAAAATGGAGGATAAGGCAAAATCCATGCAAACTGTTAAGGATTTTCTTACAAGTTCAGCCTCCTAGATTTAGCAGAAATTGGCCAGCTAAAAATTGGTCCTTTCCCAGCTCGGACAGGCCTCAGAGGGGTAGGTATAGGCGCCCCAGAGGGAGGGCCCAAGCACAGACCTCTTGTAGACCTAGACAGTGGAGTGCTTCCACCCCCAGGGATGGAGAAGATAGGTCTCAATCTTATAGGAAACAGGCTCAGTGACTCCCCCTGCATGGCTCCAGGAACCTCTCTCCTGGAAGCTCCTCTGGGAGGAAAACTTTCTCTTTTTCACCGAAATTAGACTTGCATAACCCAAGACATGTGGGTTCTGGATGTAGTTTTAAGAGGTTACAAATTCCACTTTCACACCTTACCAAAACCAGACGGATGGCCAGACCTACCAAAAACTCAATGGGCAGAGTTATTAAAACAGGTGAGGTCCCTCATGGCTATGAGGGCCATAGAACTGGTTCCAAATTCAGAGACGGGACAAGGCTTTTATTCATGACTCTTTCTAGTTCCCAGAAAGCAAAATACTTGGCGACCCATTCTGGATCTGTCGGTCTTAAATACTTTCCTGGAGATACCAAAGTTCAAGATGCTTACTCTGCAGCAGCTCCTGCCAATGTTGAGCAGAAATGCATGGATGGTGACATTGGATTTAAAGGAGGCTTACCTGCACATTCCTATCAGACTGGAGTACAGAAGATACCTCAGGTTCAAGTCAGGCACGAAACATTACCAATTCTCTGCGCTGCCCTTTGGCTTGTCTACTGCGCCCAGGGTCTTTACCAAGTGCCTGGCACCAGTAGTAGCTTACTGCAGACTCAAGAGAATTCAAATTTACCCTTATCTGGACGACTGCCGTATTCAAGCAGACAGCAAGGACATTTTACTCCAGCACCTGGAATTTGTTCAGAATCTACTGAAGTACCTGGGATTCACTGTGAACGTAAAAAAGTCAAATTTGACACCCACTCAACAGATAACTTTCCTGGGTGCTCTTTTAAACACAACAACCCAGATGGCACTCCTGACATCAGAAAAACAACTACAGCTGGCTTCAACTTTCAAAAGCCTGGCGTTAATGTCTCAGCTAACTGCAAGGAAATTCCTGCAGGCTTTGGGTTACATAGCTTCCTGCATCCTACTCATACCATATGCAAGACTGCATATGAGGAAGATACAATGGTACCTAAAAAGCATATGGTCCCAGCATTGTCACAGTCTTTAAACAGTGATTGCTGTCTTGCCTTGCCTGCAAAAGGAATTCCATTGGTGGGCCATGGCATATCTTCAAAACAAAAGGAAAGCCTTCAGTCTACCTCCAGCTTGCCAAGTGATAACCACGGACGCCTCGGATTATGCATGGGGAGCCCACTTGCAGGGGAAAGGCCTGCAAGGTTTTTGGATAGAGGATCAGAAGCATCTACATATCAATTTAAAAGATATGCTAGCTGTGCAGAATGCCCTCTTGGCTTTCAGGGATCTTTTACAGCCAGGGCAGCTACTGATACGGACAGACAACACCACAGTTGTGGTACATAAACAAGCAAGGGGGTTCACACTCCTACCCTCTTTGCAGACTAGCCATGACTCTATGGAACACAGCACTAGCTTGCAAAGTGGACCTACAAGCTCAATTCCTGCCAGGGAAACAAAACACTTTGGCAAGACAGCCTGAGCAGGAACCTGTCAGACCCACACGAGTGGATGCTAGACACCCAAATATTCAAGATGATTACAGAAGCCTGGGGCTGCCCGGACATAGATCTATTTGCATCTCCCCACAACTACCAGTTACAGACTTTTTGCACAAGGACATCACAAGCTAGCATGGAAAGTGGATGCTCTCTCATTCAGTTGGAGGAACCTCTTGGGGTATGCCTTTCCACCACTACCTCTTCTACCAAGGGTGTTATTAAAAATAAAACAGGACAAACCAAAGCTGATCTTACTAGCCCCGAATTGGCCTCGACAATTTTGGTACTCAACACTGATAAATCTATCCCAGGAACCTCCTTTGATTCTACCTCAGATTCCAAATCTTTTGTCTCAACATCAGGGCCAGGTCCTGCACTCTCCTATCAAAACTCGCAGCCTGGCGTATTCAGGGTCTATAATTAATCCTACCCTTTCCAAACAGGTCATGGATGTTATCTTAGAAGCCAGAAGGCCTAGCACTAGGAAATCTTATGAAGGTAAATGGAAGAGATTTTGCACCTGGATGCATGCTCAGGAATCGGATCCTCACATTCCAAATATTCCATTGATTTTACATTACCTAACAGATATGTTGCATAAGGGTTTATCTTTTTCCTCCATAAAAATACACGCCTCCTCTCTGCACATTATAATACAGATCCTCCAATTTTTTCACATCCACTTCTGAAACAATATCTCAGATGAGCAAAGAATTTAAGGCCCCCTAGGACACCACCCATTCCTGCCTGGGACCTCAATTATGTCCTGGAAAAACTTACTCTGCCTCCTTTGAGCCTGCTGCCACATCTGATATAAAGTATTTATCATGGAAGACTGTTATCCTACTGGCTTTAACTTCAGCCAGGAGAGTCTCGGAGTTACAAGCGCTCATGGCTGTGGAACCTTACATTATTTTTCATCAAGACAGGGTTTCTTTGAGGACTAATCCTACTTTCATGCCTAAAGTGGCTTTAAACCAAACTATTCACCTGCCAACTTTTTTCCCTAATCCACAAAATAAGGGGAGAGGATCTTGCATTCTTTGGACGTGCACAGGCAGCTTCGCTTTTACCTGGACAGAACCAAGGATATCAGGAAAACTGAACAACTGTTTGTTTCTTATGCAGCAAATTCCCAAGGCAAAGCTATTTCAAAACAGACCATTTCTAAATGGATTGCTCATGGAATCAGATTTTGTTACTCTCATCATGGAAAGCAAATCCCAGGAAAAATTAGGACACACTCTACCAGAGCTGCTGCTACTTCAGCTGCCTTTCTCAGGGGAGTCCCTACCAAAGATATTTTGGAAGCTGCAACTTGGAGTTCAGTGCATACTTTCTCTAAGCACTGTAATCTCCCTCTTTATTCTAAGTCTAGGGCGGGCTTTGCTTCTGCAGTCTTACAAGGCCTTCTAGCCGCCCCTTCTACTCAGTAACCACCACCCTTTATTTCAGCTTTGGGATTCAACCCTACAGTGATGACTGCAGCAGTGAAACATGATGAACATAGTACAGTTGTGTACACTTACCATAAATGTAGATGTTCGAGTGTCTTCACTGTTGCAGTCTGGGTTACCCACCCTCCTGTCCCCTCTTATACTTTTATTGGTGTGGTTCCCTGCTTCACCCTTCTTCTGAGGTGTATTTGCTACAGGTTATGGGGTTTGTTGTACGTTACATTTTTGTTTTACTTTTAGCCTTTACTTGTGGGCACCTGACATTTGGGCCAAGGAAAACTGGAGAACATGGCGTCTGCTGGGAGCTTTGTACCCCTGGCGCACTGACGTCAGGGAGGGTGAGTACACAGCCGACGCCGGACCCAGACTTTGGGATTCTGGCTGCCTGCCGGTAGGAAGAACCCTACAGTGATGACTGCAACAGTGAAGACACTCGAACATCTGCATTTATAGTAAGTGTACACAACTGTACTTTATATATAATTGTAAACCCTCCACGTTTTCTTCCAAAATTGCCATTTTGAGGAGGGATTATTAGGGGAGAGCAACATTTTGAGCCAAAATTGGGGACAATTGAGAGGTTTGGATATTCCTAATTCTACAACGCGATTTGCACGTACCTTTCAACCTCTTAATGCAGGAAATCTGGACAAGGCCAAATATATTGGGGGAACATACAAACACTACTAAAAATTGCTCTTGTATAAACTTAAGACAGTTGATAGAATAACAAGTCTTGCATTAGCATGCATTTTCCTGAAGGTTTTGACGTCTGAAACTCAATGTCTGTCATTTAGTGACTTCATTCCTAAATGATTTGCTAGAAAACCACAACTTTTATGAGGAACAAACCAGAAGTAAGAAGCAAATATCTATTCATTCTGCAAAAAATATGGGCAACTGAGAGGTATAGCTCAACCGGGGCTGTCTGAGTTTGCTACCCTTCCCCCCCTCATGAAATCATGGTCGAATGGAACCTCCCCCCTGCAGCCATTCCAATGTCCCATTCCTTGGTTATTTTGCCCCATTTACCATAAACACTGTAATGTGCATACTGCTTTACTTCTGCGATGATTTAGATTTCATTTGAAAGTTTTATTTTGCATTTTACAGCACAAACCTTAATAGATATCTGTTAAACAAAGCAATGCAGTCTCACAATGAAAATAGACTTAGCATTAAAACTTCTCTGCCCTTGAAGCTCACATGCATTGAAACAGTATTGAAACCCACATTCAAAGAAAATACGTTTTGCCAGTGGCAGATGAAGATTAACTTTGGGCTGTTTTCAAAAATCATAGGCCCCTTGAACATGAAACATACACATGCTCTTTGATGCACCTTCCTAACTATATTGCATTATATTCCTTGTACAATACAGTACAGTTGTTAGAGGGCATTTTAAATTTATTGTTTTGAACATTTTTCCAGTAAACAATGAATCAGTATTCATGCACCAATGACAAAACTGCCAAATTCAGAACATTTCCATCATAAAAAGTCTACTCAACCTTCTATAGTCCACCAGGATCAGTAAATATGCACAATCTCTGAAGTAGTAAAATCCACATTAAAGAAATCTGTAACTAATAAAGAGGTTGCTGCTAGCAAACAACTTTATATGTCATTGTTTCATCTACAAATAAAGTGCCTGTTGCCCTTGAAGAATAAATTGCCTATGTTGCATGCATTAAAAAATGATAAGCTAGTAATACCGCAATAGGGAATGGATGGCAAACTGATAACAGGTTCATAGTTAGTAGGTATCTTTGCCAAAAAGGACTGCAGCATCCACCCCCTTTACAACACAGTATAGTATCAGCAATGCATCTTCCTACTGTGGGAGTATAACCCACAGCCTTCTGCATCAAAAGCAAGTAACACTACCTGTTGTGCTATTAACAGTGCAAGCAGACTTAGCATAAGCAGCACTAAACTTTTGTTCCCCTGCAGCTCTCAGCTTCTTGTAAAATTTACTCGACACTCAGCTGCATCTCTGAACTTTGCAGCACAAGAAATCTGGAAAAAGCCAAAATTTATTGGGGGGAAACTACAAAAGGCCAAACACCAGGGGCACATTTTAAACATTGCTTGTATAATTTTGGAAAGTTGCTAGAATAAAATGCTGTGTTAACCACCATACACTTCACTGCCGCGTCTTGAACCCAGGGGGGCCCTGTGCAAAACAGTCAGAGAAACATACCGCTATGCCAAATCAGCTGAAACAGAGGAAGATAAACTTAAATAGCTACCATTTAGTGAATTCAGTTCTCACCATAGCTGTCAACCTCTTAGCAAAAAGCACCTGAAAAAAGCCAATAATGTGGTAATACAGCTGCCAAACATATTAATTGAATTCAGTTCTCACCATAGCTCTCAACCTCTTAACAAAAAACATGTGGACAAAGCCAGTAATGGGGGGAATACAGCCCCCAAACCTTCAGTGAATTCAGTTCTCACCATAACTCTCAACCTTAGCAGAAAATACCTGGACGAGGCCAATAATGGGGGAATACAGTCCCAAAAATATGGGCAAATTTCAAATATCCATGTTATAAACTTAGACAATTGTTAGCATAAAAGGTTGTTTTACCATGTACTTTCTGAAGAATATGAAGTTTGAAATTCAAATGCCTGTTATTTTTAAACATTTGTTAACCAGGAAACTAGTCTGACTTGTAACAAAACAAAGCCAATTTTCAGCAGAGCAGGGAGAAACACTCCAGAAACATCTTTGTAAGGGATGGGAGGACATGAAGACTCCACACAGAAGGCACCCCAGCCAATAATCAAACCAGAAAACCTGTAGCTGTCAGGCAACAATGCTATCAGTGCACCACTGCACTACAAACCTTTGCAAGGAAAACTGAAGATATAGAAACCCCAGATTTTATGAGGAACAGAACAAATATGAGGCAAAAATCTACAATATTTTACAAATAGTGGTGGGTAGGGAATTCAGGTCCTAGCCACCTGCATCCAAAGTAGAGGGTTCAAGCCTGAGTGTATCTACCCACCACTGTGTGTTAACAGGGGCATTTTACATGCACACACACACACACACACACACACACACACACACACACACACACACACACACACGCACACACACACACCACCTGATTGAAACAGCAAGAACACCCTTGCCTCTCTCCTGATTGAAGCCGCAAAGCTCCATTCTCTGGAATGCGCTCGACCGACTTCAACGCTTCCATGTAAGCCACTCCACCATTGTCTGGAAACCTGTGCTCGACTGCAATGCTTCAAAGTCAACTTACCTGTCTCCTGATTGGTCCCGCTCTCCCTACGAGAGCTTCGATTGGTCCTGTCTGTGGATCAAGCAGTCCGAGCTTTCTCTGTTCTACCGCACAGATTCCTGGGCATCTGCGGGGCAGAAAATACCTTCCCTGTATCTGGACTGCTGACTCGGGCAGTCCGAGTTCGCACAGAGTCCTGGGAATCTGTGGGGCAGTCTGAGTGTGTCTGCACATGTGCAAAAGTCCGGTACTCGTAAAAAAATTTTTTTTTTTTTTTTTATTTTGTTTCACAATTTTTATTTCATTTATTTCTAGGTGGGAGGGCTGCAGCCCTGCAGTCCGATAGCACGAGCTGCCCCGGTGAATTTCTGTGGACTACACTGTTAAATCAACAACTACAAGGCTTGACTAAGTCGCCCTGTCCGAAAGCTTCATTGTGTTTTCTTCCAGGGTCTTGGCATATGTTTTTTTAGTTACTTTTTGACCTGTTCCTAATGTCCAACAGATGCTCCAAGATTCGAATCCTAACTTTGCGTTTTGTCTGCCCGATATACCAGTTGGTGTTGGCACATCCACAACCCAATATGTAAATAACACCACAATTGAATTTACCCCTAGTTTGATATCTCCTACCATTAATTACTGTATCTGATAAATTCCTAATCTTAGAACAGAGATTACAGCTGCCACAGGGAAAGGCCCCATACCTATGATTCAAGTCACATGAGTTAATGGGTTTATTTAACAACTCTCTCAAATTATTAAACCTCTCATAAGAAAAGGTGACCTTCCTTGGGAAAATCTTTCCCAAAGTCTCATCTAAACTTATCATAGGCCATAAATGCTTGACCAGCTTAACTACGCTCTCAGAACAGGCACTATACTTCATGACATAAAAAGTCATCTTCCATTATTTTGGACTTAGTATGAGAATCAGAAATAAGACCTCTCTTCTCCCTGCACCTACTACCCGACTTGCCCATTACTCTATTTTTTGCAGCTGTGACTACTTCAGTAGAATAAACCCCTGTTCAACAACCTACTTTCAACTAATTCCAATTGCCCTTGTTTGTGGCCCCATTGAGCTGTGTTGGACCAAATCCGTTTGAATTCCCCTAAGAATAACACATCCATCAAATGTTTAGGATGCATACTCTCAAACAAAAAAATATTAACAGCTGTAGGCTTTTCTGTAAGGTTTAAATTGAATATTACCATATTCATCAACAAAAAAAGCCAAGTCCAAAAAATTAATAATCTTTCTATCCATCACATATTCTAACTTTAAGCTACGAGTATTATGATTTAATCCTTCGAAAAAACTTTCGAAGCCCGTAATGGGTCCCCGACAAATCATAATCATATCTTCAATAAACCTTTTGTACGTGATGACATTTTTCTTAAAAAAAATTCAGTTGGATACATGAATATGTTCTCAAAATGTCCCATGTACACATTCGCATATGCTGCCCCCATTGCCGTACCCTTTTTCTGTAAAAAAAAAAAAAAAAAAAAAAAAAAAACTTTATCTAATACAAATTAATTATGTTTTAAACAAAATTCCAACAACTTAACTATAAAAGATGACCGTGGTCCTTCACCTAATGTCCTATGGACTGCTTCCAAACCCATTGCTGTGATGTTAATATATAACGAAACCACATCCATAATGACCCAGAAATAATCATCCTGCCAAATGACATCTTCCATCATTTTACATAAATGCTGGCCATTCTTGATATAAGAAGAATTTTTTAACATATATGGTTTAAGCAAAAAAATCAAGAAAAGCTCCTACATTGTACATAAAGGAATTCCTACCTGACACTATAGGCCTACTAGGGTGTTCAAACATATCCTTATGTATCTAAGGTATGACAAAAAAGATTGGATTAACAGGATTTGCTATGAATAATTTTTTTAACATCTTGACTAGTCAAAAAACCCAGTCTTTCTCCTTTCTGCAATAATTCCAACAAGAACTTGTTGAAATTCTGGAGTGGATTAAGTCAAACTGGTATAATCTTCACTTTTTTTCCAACAGTTTCATAGCCATTCGATTATATTGCTGTCTGTTCATCACTACCCAATTACCCCCTTTGTCGGCCACACAAAATACCACATTGTCAGACTGTAGTCGTAAATTTTTCAACATTTTCCATTCATTTTTTGTTAAATTATATTCCCTACAATGAAATTCTTTAAACAATCTTTCTATGTTGTAATACAAAAGTTTCTCAAAACAACACAATATCTGATTAACTTTTGGCGGACAAAAGGAACTCTGATGTATAATGTCATGTGAAGGCGAACAGCCGAGGTACCAGGAGGAGTCAATTGCTCTGGTTATATCCACTACTGCGTGTTGTGTTTTATTTTAGAATGAGCTTAATCATCAGTATAGGGTTTGGGACAAAAAAGCCTCAAGGCAAGAGAAAAGGCAAGTCAGAGTGATATTCTGGCAGAACAGCTACACAGGGCCATGTGAGCAATTCTGACTGTGATTACCCTCCTCTTCTTCCACTTTTTGGAAAGTTAACTGGGTTGACTGACTTCAGGGAAAACTGTGTGCATATTACAACAGACAGATAGGTCATGGACATAATTTTATCTAGTTACAGAGTAGAATTCAAGACCTTCCCTGCTTTTATGGGCATGTATCCTATCCCAGTGGGTCAGGTAAAGTTGGCTTCATCCCTCATTGACCACTGCTGGAGCCGTTGAAAATGTTCCCCTGAAGGAATAAGAAAGGACGTTAGGGTTTTATTCCAGACTCAGTTCTCAAAAGAGATGAGCTATGAAGGCTTTCCTGTACCTTTCAAAATTTAAACCAAGTCTTGAAGGTAACAGCATTTACAATTCTCAGCCTGAATTCTGTCCTTCGCTTTTTGATGCCTATTGCATTCATTTTTACTCGAGACCTCAAGGATTCTTGTTTGCCTGAGCCTATATTTAGAGATCACAGGAGATTACTGTGGTTCAGGGCAGAGAATTTCCAACTTCCAGTTAATGTTCTTGACCTTTGGTCTCCACACTGCTTCCAGGGTGTTCACTAAATGCTTGGCCCTGGCAGTGATATTTCTTACGACCAAGGACATTTGTGACCATGTCTAGGTGGAGGACTACCTGCTGCTGGCTCAGTCCACAGGGAATTTGCAAGAAAAGCTGTTCTGTACCATCAGTTGCTTTCAAAACGAGAAGCTTCTCTTGCATCTTCCCAAGGACATTTTGATGCACAGCACTTTCAAGGCCTTTCTGGGAACTATTGTGGACCCCCATCATTGGCCAGGTCTTTCCTATCATCAAAAAAAGTCATCCTCCCTGGGGATTTTTTTTCTTGATCAGTCTTTGAGGGAGTTTCTCAAGACCTAGGATTTAAAGTATCTGCTGTGCCTCCCCTGCGTATGCGAGTTACATGGTGGTATCTTAAAAAAACACAGTGGTAGCAGTATTCATGCCTCCTAGAAAGAGGAGCCATCAGTCATGCATTCAGAAAGAATGTGACTGTTGGGCTCCTCAGGTCAAGGCAAATTTGAAAGTGTCTTTTCAGTCCCAACACTACTGATGGTCAAAATTTGACTAGTGCATCAGACAAGTCTTTGAGGGGCCTGGGCCCAAAAGATATCGGATCAGTTGGACAGGAAAACAAGAACACTGCTCCGTGCTTATCAAATGATTTCTAAAAATTAGTGTATACCATGATTATATACTCCCCATTCTGAAGGAGGTGTGGTCCTCCTCGAAATTGATTACATATATAGATCTGCAATCGTAGGACTGCATACATATCTGCTGACCTCACAAGATCCAAACATAGTGAAAATTTTAAAACATGAGGAGAACAAGTTAAAATGCCTGCCCATCTAAGTTTAGCAGAAGCATGTCACTGTCAAGTGGGAATGGAAATTAAAACTAGAAGTAGACAAAAATCAGAAAGCAACTGAATGTATCAGATATTGAACAAATACAGTTAAGGTTGAGTTGAGAAGGCAAGAAATGTGGAAATACATGAATGTAGTTGCAAGTACAGAAAACTCCAGGAACAACCTCATGTTGATCAGAATTTAATGCAAGAACGGTAAAGGAGAGGTGAATTTAAACCAAACAATAAAAGGTTAATGTTGCTAGCCTGGTTAGTGGACTACGTACGTGTTTGTTTACAAATTCCATTGAACATGTTGGAGAAACAGACAAAATGCAGATTTTGTAAAACAGAATTGGAAACAGTTGCATATATTGCTGCTGGGTGTGATAAGAGTAATGGCAGAAAGCCGGTATACTGAAAGGCATAATAATGTGCCAAGACTGTAGCACTGGGAACTCTGCAAACATTATAGTATTGAAGTAGCTAAGAAGCTTTGGAAACCTGAGCCACAAAGCATTATAGAAAGTGATAAAGTTTATATTGCATAGGATCACCCATTACCAACAGTTGAAAAAATAGATGCGAGAAACTTAGATGTAGTAGTCCATGAAAAGAATACCAAAACAGCATTGATCATTGAAATTGCTACACCAGGTAATTACAGTGTCTTGTGTACAGAGAGAGACGGTCCTAATGTATGAGGATTTGCAGGCAGAAATGAGGGCATTGTGGAAGGATACATTCCAACAGTTCCAGTAGTAGAAGGAATAAACAGGTCTTATAAAAAAAGAAGTTAGTCATATTTATATATGTTACCGATGCATGTAACTCCATATGAATTGCAGGAGGAGTCATTTCTGGGCACATTGCAGATGCTGTGAAGAGCACCTTTTGCCAAAATCAAAGACTGAACAATAATTTCAGGAACTTTAATCATGCTTTGACTTTTGAATGGGGTCTATTCCTGCCATAGTATTAGAAACCCAAAAGATTTGGAGAAGTTAGAAAAAGGGAGCACGTGCATTCACTGTACCCAAAAAATAAGGCTGACAACATATCAACACTAGGTGAAATTGACAGTCATCTTGGTTTTCAGAACGTTCATATCAGTTTGGAAATTAGATGTCCTGCTCTTGACCACAGGCAACACAACACTCATGTAGTACATAAGCATTAATGGGTTACTCACTTGTACCATTTGTAGACTAGCTGTGCAAGCTTGTTTCATACTAGGCTGTCAGTTTCCAGACTATTATAAGCCTAGCCAGTGACCAGTGGTCAGAGGTAAACCCCTGTGCTTTGCATCTTTGAGGTAAAGACCTTGGCCATTAAGCCAACTAATCCCCCTTGGTAGTTCTCATATCACAGACTACAGTGAGTTTTGCACACACCTTCAGACATCAGCAGCAGTGTGAGTACAATCTGCACAGTGCTAATCAACAGTCACTAATGGTATCTGAACAAAACTAACCTCAAAAGGCTAATGGAGAAAATAGGGAACACTGGAGATGGACTTGTTCATTTCAGCAGATGACCACCAATTCACAACATTACAGCATTCTGCACAAGATTCCCAAGCAGGTAAACATGGGTGTTTTTTTTCCTCATCAAACAACCTCATCATGTATGTGTTACCCCACCCCACCCCCAGCTCCTTTGCTGTTTGGAGTGCTGCTGAAGGTGAGGATGGAGAGATTCTGGAGGATTTTGCTGATACTTTCCTGACTCTGGCAACACTGATTTATCCCTAGTGGTGCAACTGGAGAAGGATCTCTGATGCACCCTGTCTGTTATAATAGACCTGTTTACTCAGAAGTCAGGCTTACTGGTGCACTCAAGCCTCTAGGCTGACACAGTGGATGATGTGACACTCCTCACACACCTGTTTTCTGAGGATTTGCTGAAAGCATGAAGAAAGCCAAGAAACCTAAAATAAGTTATGTCTGACATAATGTAGCAGCTTCTACAGTTGTTGGAACTAGAAGTACCAGAACCCCAACTTATAAGGTCTGCCATTGGTACTTTGTCAGATCTTTTTAAAACAGGAATACTTTGTTCATCAGTTAAGGTGCATTCTCTGTGTGCTTTCCTTTTGCACTGCCCCTGGCAAACCATTTGTTGGTAAAATGGTTCCTAAATGTAATGTATTTTTAATCACAAAGAAGGGCAGTCTGACTTCCTTGGAACCTTAATTTCATCCTATGGGAAATTGATCCTGCATCCTTTTGAGCCAGCAACATCTGCTTCATTTATATACTTGTCTTGGAAGACGGCCCTTCTAGTGGCTAGGAGAGTATCAGAGTTGCAGGCTGCAATGTGCAGAGAACCTTTTACAGAATTCTACAAGGATGGGAGTGAACCTGGAAACCAGCCCTCCTTTTGTGCCAAAGGCAGTCTTACAGAATTCTTTTAACCAAACCATTCATCTACTGGTCTTCTTCCCCAAGCCAGAAGACAGTGGGTAGGCTTTTGCAGCTGTTAGATATCCACAGAAAACTTTACTATAATATTGACAGAACCAGTGACTTTAGACCGATAGAGCAATTGTTCTTGTCTTTTGTGTCCGTGAAATAGCTTAGACCAATCACCAAGCAGTTTGGAAATGGCTATCTAATTGAAGTTCTGTTCTGTTGTGAAAGACGTGTTAATTTGTAAGTGCCTGTTGTGGTTTGTGGCACTAGAGCAGTGGCTACTGAGGCAGCATCTTCTGAGAGCATTTGCAAAGTTTGCTTGGTCCTCCATTCACACCTTTTTCCAAACTTCATAAGCCTGATATCCACTCCAGGAACAGGGTAGGGTTTGACATAGCTATTCTGCAAAGCCTTCTGTAAGCACTTTCCAGCCGAGGATGAGAGGCAAGGGGCGCCGAAGAGGTTGATGCCTTTCCTAACACTAGCTTCCAGTTCTGTGTACTAACACTGCTTGTTGATAGGCTTGCCATATGTCATGAATATGGTGGCAGCAGGGATCGATATGAAGAATATGGTACAATTTTGTAAGTGCATTAGTCATAGTAGTGGATGTACGAGAAGGATCACTGTTGTATTTGCAGTCTTCACATGCCTTTCTGTATGGTTTCCTGTTTGTTCTCCAGTTTGATGGGTGAATAGGAGAGAAGAGTGTTAGATAACCATCCATCACCTAGCTTCTCCATTTTCCCTTTCCTGTTTTGTAGGGGGATGAGTTTTGTAGGGTGAAGTCATTCTTCTGTAATTCGTGACCTGAGCTGTCCTTGGGCTGCAGTGGGGACTTTCCAGTAGAGGTTATAGCTGTTGTATTCATTTTATTTATTGCTCTAAAAAGTCAGCAAAAAAGGCTGTTGCCTTCACTGGACATATCTCCCATCTCTTCTGTGTCTGAAGAGAACTGAAGATGGCAATTGCTGACTGCATTTTTTTTTTTTAATCCAGTGTGCAGGAATCCATCCTTGTGTTAGGGAGAGACCAGTTTACAAGAGGATGTTCATAGAGTTCAGGAAGCTTTTTTAGTGCTTAGTCATTAGTCTGTTAATAGAAGCTAGCCCACTTTGTATCCCCCTAAATATTGTGGGAATGTAATTTTTAGTTGCGTAGTCAAGGCTGCCCTTAAGAGGAAGAGGACTCCTCTCCACAGTACTCTGGTCATCTGTCCAAGCTTATGTTCTTTTCTTTAGATATCTTTTGTTTATATTTGTCGACCACTGTTTTCTAGGACAATTCCTACTGTGAAATATCTGATTTAACGGACTGCATAGTTTTTCTGTCTGCTAGTTATTTTTAATTTTTGCAGAGAAGGGGGCACAGTCAACAGGCTTTTTTCCAGAGAGTCATCCAACAGCTGCCCCTGTACTTCGTGTCAGTGTCTGAATCCTAAGGTGGACATGCCTGTGTATGGCAGCCCATGTTCCTGCTTCTACTAGTAACATCTTTTGCATCATATCCTTACATAAATAACAAGTGCATTCAAATGACATGCCTTTTCTACTTCCTATCTTCTGTGTGCTGGACTTGTGTCATCCTGGTAACCTGAATAGATAATATAGTTTTGGGAAACAAACTGCTAATAAATAGGCAATTACTGTCATTTAAAAGTTGCCTCTTCCTATTAATGCAGGACTAGTTGCCTTGTATGTTGTATATCATTATATTATCATTATACTTCCGGAGTTTTTTTTTAATCCGTGGGACTCTGAAACTGGGCTTTTTCAGCCCATTTTGCTTTGTTTACCAGAATATTTATCGTGACTGTCAAGATACTGCAGCAAATGCACAGTACATAAATGTCGGAAGGCGCAGTGGTGCAGCAGTAGCGTTGTTGCCTCACAGCAAAAGGTTCTCTGGTTCAATTCTCTGCTGGGGTGCCTTCTGTGCGGAGTCTGCATGTCCTCCCTGCGTTCGTGTGGGTTTCCTCCCACGGTACAAAGACATGTGTCTGGTGCATTTCTTCCTGAGCCTCCACTGAAAATTGGCTTCATTCCAAGTCTGACTTTCCCAGTAAACAAATGTTAAATAAATAAAATAAAAATTCTGCAGTAATACTTGTGCAACGTGACATTACACAAAGCCCGACAATGACCATTTTCCTTCACCTTAATTCACAGTGTGGTCACATGCACTCCGCACTTTGCTGCTTCGTCCTCCTTCACTTATAGCCTTCTATTGTTTCTAATCTCATATCTGCCTAGTCATACTTCTGAGGGCCAGACAGTGTCAGAAGTGATGTGAGGGATGTATTTTTATTCATTTTACATATCTGTGTGCAGCCAGTGTGCGTCAGCAAGCAGGGAACACCAAAGCAGTAGTGCATATTGGCCGAAACTGGTGAATATAATTGTTGGTCATTTCCAGATGTCCTATTTCAGTGTTGCAGTATTCTACATATGGTTTATTCCTCTTGTCTCACGTATGCACGGCCAGTATACAAAAGTTTCAGTCCCTCTAAAGTGTGTAGGCCATCTGATGTGGCTGAGGGCAGCATGGGCCATAAAAGTGATGTCTGCACGCACCAGCCCTCTCAGCCGCCAGTTGTACACCAGGTGTTCCTGCTATTGCTGACTGATTCAAAGAATTAAGATAAGTACCCCGTTGGGGACCCTTTCAGTCCTTCTTTTTTTTACTTGTATTGCCTGTTCATGTCATCCAGAAAGTTCAAGTGTAAATGCGGCTGGCAGATTCCCCACGAGGATGACCACAATCTGTGTCTTTTCTGTTTGAGACGGTCGCACAATTACAAGGCCTGCACCATTTGTCAGGCATTTGTACCAAGACCCTACGTAGCCGCCTGCATGCTTTAAACCTTTACTTGGAAAACCAATGCCTTAAGCAAATTGCATTAGGGATGGAGGGCTCCTCCAACATTCCTTTGGAACTGCCAAAAAAGAAGGCCAAGACCTTACGGCCTACCTCTGTCGTTGCGCCTCTACCATCCGATCCTCAGCCTGTTGCCGACCTCGGCCTGGTAGAAGGATCCGGATCCACCACAGTAGATATAGTGGGTACCTCCAAGGATGCCGCAGAATCCCACGGTGAGAGCACATCCGCTGAGGCTTTACTAATCTCTGCCGGGGGGAAATCAGCGTTTTCAGAAGGCCTGTCTGATCTCTCTGGTTCTTTGCAGTCTCCAGATTCAAGATCCCTCCAAATGCCTGCTAGGCCCCTTAAAAAGAAAGAAAAAAAAGAGAATATATCTCTCCCTCTTGGGTCCTGCGTCCACTGCTGTCGCCCCTTCCTGACGTCAGGTCGTCAGGGGTATAAAAGAAGTGGCAGACGCCATTTTCTTCACTCTTTTTTGCCGCGTGGTGCTCGAAGCAGAAGCAGTTCTCAAGTGCCGGTCGGCCAACTCCTGAAATTTTCGTGTTTGAGTTTCAGAACCGAAGTCTTCAATAAAGCTAAGTACCCCGTTGGGGGATGTCAGAAAAAGTTAATAATTGTATTACTTGGGGAAAGCCTAGGCCCTGATCACAACGTTTCTGGTTGTTGGTTTTGTGCTAGATTTAACCAACGCACTATTAAGCATCGGTATACTTTTACTTTAAAGTATTTTGGTAGCAGGTTTAATTATCCTAAAATGTTGTCGAATAGCCATCCAACTACCAGAGTTTACAAAAATCACAAACAAAAGGTTAGAGAAAAACAACCGAGGTCCAAAACTGATGACAAAGCTTCTCCTAAGCCAGTCGCCGGTTCTCATTGAGGTGCTTTCGCAGCCCCTGACACCCACTACTTTAGAGTCGCAGGCCGCTACCGACTCCCACGTGGAGTCGGCCATGCCGCTGGATACTCAAAGTATTGGAGCCTCGGACGCTAATCCCACAGATGGGTCCAGAGCAGCTGAGCAGGTACCGGCTTCTGAGGGTGTATTCAGACCACAACATCTTTACATTAAAACGACTTCAGCTTCAAAGATTAAAGCAGCTTCTAAAGCAAAGAAACAAACTCAAGAGCCACGTGTATAGGCCTCTATGCCCAAAAAACAGATGATCAAGATGGCCAAATACCTGATTACCTTGGTCATGGGTTCCCATCCCCCTCCTGATAAGAGGCCTAGGCAAGAGACTGACTATGGATCTTCAGATCAGGTTTCTGTTTCTTCTGATTCCTCTTCTAATCAGGGATATTCTTTGCCCCCCTATGAGGATTCTGATGATGAAGAAATCTATACCTTCAGCATCCCCTCCTGAGGATTATTCCATTGGGGAAACCCTTAATACCATGAGGGAGCATTTTCACTGGGAAAGCCAAGATTTTTCAGAATCAAAAAAGAGGCTCAGGGATTTCCTTTTACTACCACAGCACAGGCCTATAGCCATTCCCCCAGTGTTATACATTGTAGATGATATATTTTCGGAGTCTAGTTTGACCCCATGACTCCATACCTCCAGCTCCTGTTAATCCTGACAGATATTACAGGGTTAATGACTCACACAAATTTATTTTTAAAAATCCTGCTGCTGACCCAGAAACTATTTCACAGGGTCCCAAGGGAGTTGAGGCCTCTACAGCAAAAAACCCAACCCCCTCTGACAGAGATTCAAGGGCACTTGGTAGATGGGGAGAAAAGGTTTACACGTCTGCAACTTTGGCTATAAGGGCCTTAAACTGTCTGTTTCATGTGCTCAAGTATCAGCAACATCTCACGGGATTGCTTGAACAGAAAATGATGTTAAATTCTGAATGCGCTGAAAACAAGGAAATGCAGGATTTATTGCATGCAGCTGAACAAGCTGGAAAACATACTTTGCAATGTGGTTTTGATTTGTTGGTGGCCTCCTGCAGGGCCGATGTTACGGGTTCTGTAATTAGGAGGCATGCTAGGTTAAAGGAACAAAATCTGCCTGATCATGTTAAGGTTAAGTTACTAGATGCACCTTTACAGCATGATACTTTGTTTGGTGCTAAGGCAGAAGAGGTGTTAAAGAAAATGAAAGACCAAGCTAAATCTATGCAAACTGTTAGTTTTTACAAGTGCAGCCACCTAGGTTTAGTAGACACTGGCCTACAAAAATTGGTGCTTTCCTGTGTCAGACAGACCTCAAAGGGGCAGATCCAGACGCCCAAGGGGAACATCCCAGGTGCAAGGTTCTTATAGTTCAAAACAGTGGGGTGCTTCTACCTCCAAAGCTGGAGAAGATAAAGCACAAACATACAGAAAGCAGTCCCAATGACTTTCCCCTGCCTGCACCAAGCACTTATCTTCTGGCAGCACCCTTAGGGGGAAAATTAGCACTTTTTGCTCAAAATTGGCACATTATAACCCCGAACAAATGGGTTCTAAACATAGTGTCGCAAGGCTACAAATTCCATTTCCATACTCTGCCAAAGGCAATCGGCTGCCAGATCTGCCAAAAAATCAATGGGCAGAGGCACAAAAACAAGTTTCATCCCTCATGGACATGGGGGCCATTTGGCAAGTACCAGAGCAAGAGCGGGGAACAAGGATTTTACTCGACTGTTCTTGGTACCCAGAAAGGACAAGGCCTGGAGACCAATGCTGCACCTATCTATTCTAAACACATTCCTGGATATTCCAAAATTCAAAATGTTGACTTTACAGCAGCTTCTGCCCATGCTGGGCAAGAACGCTTGACTTGTGACTTTAGACCTAAAAGAGGCATACCTGCATGTTCCAATCAGACAGTTGTGCAGAAGACACCTCAGATTCAAGGCTGGCTCAATACATTACAAATTCTCTGCACTGCCCTTTGGCTTATCTACTGCGCCCAGGGTCTTTACAAAGTGCTTGGCAACCAGTAATTGCATTCTGCAGACAAAGAGGAATACAAATATACCCTTACTTGGACGACTGTCTAATTCAAACAGAGATTAAGGACATTCTTCAACTGGCGTTTGTGAAAAGACTTCTAACATGCCTAGGGTACACAGTCAACGAAAAGAAATCAAAACTAGTACCCTCTCAAGATATAACATTCCTGGGTGCAAGCTTGAATACAGCTGCCCAGATGGCTTATCTCACGCCAGACAAACAAAGGCAACTGACTACCTATATCACAATGTTGGCAACAAAGGCCCAGTTATCTGCAAGAAAAATTCTGCAGGCTTTGGGCTTCATGGCATCCTACTAATTCCATATGCAAGACTGCATATGAGGAAACTTCAGTGGTACCTAAAAAGTGTTTGGACTCAACATTGCCACAGCTTGGAAACAATGATTACTGTCATTCTCTGTCTACGACAGGAGTTTCGATGGTGGGCAAAGGCTTGTCACCAGAACAAGGGACATCCATTCACATTACCCCCAACCAGGCAGACACCAACAACGGATGCATCAGATTATGCCTGGGGGGGCCCACATGGCAGGAAGATGCATTCAGAGCACATGGACCTCAAACCAAATGCATCTACATATCAATCAAAAAGAGATGCTAGCTGTTCAAAATGCCCTGACAGCCTTCAGGGACCTACTTCACCCGGGACAACTACTGATTAAAGACAGACAACACCACGGTCATGTGGTATATAAACAAGCAGGGTGGCATACATTCTTACCCCCTTTGCAGACTAGCTATGACATTGTGGGACACGGCTTCGACTTACAAAGTACGTTTGCAGACACAATTCCTGCCAGGAAAGGAAAATACTCTGGCAGACTACCAAAGCAGAAACCTCATGGATCCCCACGAGTGGCAGTTGGATCTGCAAGTCTTCAGCATGATAACAAGGAAATGGGGATGCCCGGACATAGATCTATTTACCTCCCCTCAAAACTACCAATTAAAAAGATTCTGCACAAGGACTTATCACAGACAAGCATGGAAAGTGGACACCCTATCTTTCAGCTGGAAAAACCTATCAGTATATGCCTTCCCTCCACTGCCTCTCCTCCCCAAGGTACTCCTAAAGGTCAGACAGGAGAAACCAAAGATGATGATTGCCCCAGACTGGCCCCGCCAGTACTGGTATCCGATCCTAAGGAACTTGTCTCGCTACCCAGCTTGGACCTTACCTCAATTACCTCGTCTACTGTCCCAGCAAAACTATCATCCTGCACAGCCAACTCAGGACATTAAACCTGGCAGCATGGCGGATAATGTAGTCCTACAAAAAACACCTCTCAGCAAAGCTGTGATGGATGTCATTCTGGAAACCAGAAGGCCTAGTACAAGAAAGTCTTATGCTGGAAAATGGAAGAGATTCTGTGCTTGGAACCAGGCACAAGGGACTGATACAACTGTGCCAAATATTCCTCAGATTTTACAATACCCAACTGAGATGCTGGACAAAGGCCTATCCTTTTCATCAATTAAAATTCATGCCTCTGCCATTTCGGCTCATTACAATACAGACCCACCAATTTTTTCTCATCCTTTATTAAAGCAGTACCTCAGAGGAGCCAAAAATTGAAGGCCTCCAAGGAGATCACCAATACCTGCTTGGGACCACAGCTGTCTTGGAAAAGCTCACCCTGCCTCCTTTTGAGCCACCTGCTACAGTTGATGTAAAGTTTTTATCTTGGAAAACAGCTCTGCTCCTAGCAACAATTACTTCTGCAAGACGAGTTTCAGAGCTACAGGCGCTCATGGCTGTGGAACCTTTTATCCAGACAGGGTGTGTCTGAGAATAAACCCAACATTTATGCCTAAAGTGGTGTCCAGTGTGTCTTTTAACCAAACTATTCATCTGCCAAATTTTTATCCAAATCCACAGTCAGCTTAGATTCTACTTGGACAGAACCAAAGCTTTCAGGAAGACAGAGCAATTACTAGTGGCATATGCTGCAGGATCACAAGGAAAGGCTATCTCAAAGCAGACTATCTCAAAGTGGATAGGCCACTGCATTCGTTTATGCTATTCACACCATGGTAAGCCAGTGCCAAAGGGCATTAGGCCACATTCCACCAGAGCTGCAGCCACTTCAGCAGCCTTTCTCAGGGGAGTTCCAACCAGTGACATTTTAGAGGCGGCTACTTGGAGTTTAGTGCACACTTTACTAAGCATTACCATCTGCCATTCTACTCTAAATCCAGAGCAGGCTTTGCCACTGCAGTTCTGCAGGGCCTCATAGCCGCTCCTAATGCTGTTTAACTCCAACCTCCCAACCATAGCTTTGGGACTCTACCCAAATGTAATGACTGCAAAATTGAAACACGATGAACATAGTACATTTGTGTACACTGACCATAATTGTAGATGTTCGAGTGTATTCACTGTTGCAGTCCTGCTTACCCTCCCTCCAGCCCCTGTTTTTCTCTTACTATACCTCTACTTTCATGCACTATGCTTAAAAGCCTTTTTGGTGTATTTCCTTTTGTGTGAAGGTATACTTTTGTGTTTTTAATTTTATATGTGTGTGTATGTATATATATATATATATATATATATATATATATATATATTTATATATATATATATATATAATGACTGCAACAGTGAAACACGAAGAACATAGTACATTTATGTACACTTACCATAAATGTAGATGTTAGAGTGTATTCACTGTTGCAGTCCAGGTTACCCACCCGCCATCCCCCTTTTTTCTATGGATCCTATCTTTTCTTCTCTGATTTATACAACCTATGTGGTGTATTTGCTTATAGATGAAGGTCAAATTTATATTGGTGCTTTTATTGTTTTATATATATATATATATATATATATATATATATATATATATATATATATATATATATATGTAAAATTTGGCTACACTTTTAAGGGGCACCTGACATCTGGGGCAAGAAAAACTGAAGAAAATGGTGTCGGCCGCTTCTTTTATACAACTGATGACCTGACGTCAGGGAAGGGGTGACAGCAGCCGACGCAGAACCCAAGACTTTGGAATTCAGGCTGGCTGAGGGCAACCTGCCAGCAGGATTACCCAAATGTAATGACTGTAACAGTGAATACACACGAACATCTACATTTATGGTAAGTGTACACAACTGTACTTTTCTTCTTGCGCTTCTAATCTGGATTTGTCCATTCCTACTTATGAGGAATCTGATGCAGAGGATTCCATTCCCTCTGCTTCTCCGCCTGAGGATTTCTGTTTTGGGGAAACTTTACATACCTTAAGGGAGCATTTCCACTTGGAAAGCCAGGATTTCTCTGAATCCAAAAAGAGGCTTAGGGATTTCCTCCTCCTTCCTCAGCATAGGCCTTTGGCTATACCTCCTGTACTAGACATTGTTGATGTGTTTTCGGAATCCAGTATGGCCCCTGATTCCTTGCCTCCAGCCCCTAGCAAACCAGACGGGTACTACAGGGTTCCTGAGTCCCACAAATTCCTTTTCAAAAATCCTGTTGCGGACTCTGAAACCCTTTCCCAGGGGCCCAAGGGCATTAAGGCTTCTACTGCTAAAAATCCTACCCCTTCTGATAGAGACTCCAGGGCGCTGAATAGATGGGGTAAAAAGGTTTATACTTCTGCAAACTTAGCAATCAGGGCTTTAAACTGTCAATTCCATATGCTAAAATATCAACAGCATATCATGGGACCGCTTAAACAGAAAATGATGTTGATTTCTGACTGTGTGGAGAATAAAGATTTACAGGATTTATTGCATTCAGCTGAACAAGTTGGCAAACATACTTTGCAATGTGGTTTTGATTCTTTAGAGGCCTCTTGCAGGGCTGCTGTTACTGGGTCTGTGCTTAGAAGGCATGCTTGGCTTAAAGAGCAATCTCTGCCTGATCATGTTGAAGCAAAACTTTTGGATGCCCCTTTACAGCAGGACCGCCAGTTTGGGAATAAGGCTGAAGCAGTTCTAAAAAAGATGGACGATAAAGCTAAATCTATGCAAACTGTGAAAGATTTCCTACAGGTACAACCTCCTAGATTTAGTAGGCACTGGCCTACTAAGAGCTGGTCCTTTCCAGCTCCTTCCGGAGCCACTCCAGCCAAACCCAGACATTCCAAAAGCACCAGGTTTCAGTCCCAAGGGACTTTCAGAACTAAGCAATGGGGTGCTTCCACTTCCAAATCTGGAAACAACAAGGCACCACCCTATGGTAAACAGTCTCAATTACTTCCCTTTAAAATTACCAAGCACTTGCCTCTTAGCCACCCCTTTGGGGGGGGGGGGGGACTGGCTCTTCATTCAAGAAACTGGCAACTTATATAGTGTCCCAGGGATACAGATTTCATTTACACACTCTGCCAACTCCAAACGGGTGGCCAGACCTGCCCCCAAATCAGTGGGCAGAGGCTCAGAAACAAGTACTTTACCTCCTAAACATGGGGGCTACTCAACTAGTACCAGAAGAGGAAAAGGGACAAGGTTTCTATTCCAGACTTTCCCTGGTACCCAGAAAAGAGAAATCATGGCATCCAATTATGGACCTGTCTACTCTAAACTCCTTTCTGGACATTCCAAAATTCAAGATGCTGACTCTTCACCAGTTACTGCCTATGCTAGGCAAGAATGCCTGGTTGGCAACTCTAGATTTTAGTGGTTTACCTGCATATCCCAATCAGGGAATCTTGCAGAAGATACCTACGCTTCAAAGCAGGCTGCATGCATTATCAGTTCTCTGCACTGCCCTTTGGCTTGTCTACTGCACCCAGGGTATTCACAAAGTGCCTGGCTCCAGTAATTGCATTTTGCAGGCAAATAAATATTCAAATATATCCATACTTGGATGATTGTCTAATTCAGGCAGAAAAACAGGCCATTCTTCTAAAACATCTGGCATTTGTAAAAAGAGTTCTAACCTGTCTGGGGGTACACCATAAACGAAAAGAAATCTCAACTGGTACCCTCTCAAAAAATTACATTCCTGGGTGCAAGCTTGAATACAACTGCCCAGATGGTGCTCCTTAGGCCAGACAAGCAAATTCATTTGGTGACTTACTTCAAACAGGTGGCCACAAAAACCCTGCTGTATGCAAGGCAAATACTGCAAGCCTTGGGGTTAATGGCCTCCTGCATTCTTCTAATTCCATATGCAAGACTGCATATGAGGAAACTTCAGTAGTACTTAAAAAGATTATGGAGTCAACATTGTCACAGCCTGGAAACAATGATTCCTATCATACCGTGCCTGTGCCTAGAGTTCCTATGGTGGGCAGAGGCCTGCCACCAAAACAAGGGACTGTCATTCACACCACCCCCTGCCGCCCAAACCGTAACTACAGACGCATCAGACTATGCATGGGGGGGGCTCATCTGGCAGGGAAGTGCATTCAGGGCAAATGGAGCCCAAATCAAATGCACCTTCATATCAATCAAAAAGAAATGCTAGCTGTACAGAATGCACTGACAGCCTTCAAGGACTACCTTCATCCAGGACAACTACTGATAGACGGACAACACCACGGTTATGTGGTACATAAACCAGCAGAGGGGTACACATTACAAACCCCTCTGCAGACAAGCCATGGCATTGTGGAACACTGCCTTGAGCTACCAAGTACAACTACAAGCTCAATTCCTGCCAGGAAAGCTGAATGTTCTGGCAGACGAACTAAGCAGAAATCTCGTGGACCCACACGAATGGAAACTGGAACCATGGATGTTCAGCATGTTACCCTGCTGTAGTCATCACACTTGGGTTATCCTGCCATCAGGCAGTCCCGCAGTCGGCCCGAATTCCAAAGTCTTGGTCCGGCGTCGGTTGCTGTCACTTCTTCCCTGACGTCAGTGCGCCAGGGGTATATAAGAGGCATCCAACGCCATTTTCTTCAGTCTTTGTTGCCGCGTGGTGCCCAAAGCAGAAGTGTTTCACAAGTGCCGGTCGGCCGACACCTGAGATTTTCGATTTGAATTTTAGTCCGAAGTCTTCAATAAAGCTAAGTACCCCGTTGGGGAACATTTTCTTGCCTCAGTCCAATGTCAGAAAAAGTTAACAATTGCATTTCTTGTGGGAAGCAAATACCTCATAAGGACTCCATTCCTATTGTATTCCTTGCCTAGGCCCAGACCACGATGTCACAGGTTGTCGGTTTTGCGCTAGGTTTAATAAACAAACTATCAAACGCCGTTTTGACTTCACACGGCATTATTTTGGTAAGAAATTTAATTATATTATGCCGTCGGAGCAGCTGACGACCGCCACACATAAAAAACGCAAGGATAAGGACAGGCAGCCTAGGACCAAGCCAGACTCCGAGGCCTCAGCTGGGCCTGTCGCCGGTTCTCCGGTTTTCAGTGAGGCGCCTACGCAGCCCCTGACCGCAGAACTGGAACCCCAGACAGCTGCGGATTCCCAAGCGGAGCCTACTAGGCCGACGCAGCCACCTACCAACACCGGAGCAGAAGTAGACACCGGTGCAGCGGAAACACCTTCGGTTGCAGAAGGTGTCTTCAGACCGACTACACTCACCATTAAATCTTTTGCTAAGCTTAAAACTCCTTTAAAAACTAAGAAAACTGTACATCAGTCTACAGTTCAAGGCCCTATGCCTAAGAAACAGATGCTTAAGATGGCTGAAGATTTGATTACCCTTATCAGGGGTTCCCATCCCCCTCCTGATAAAAGACCAAGACTAGAGGAGATTATACATCCTCTGACCAGGTTTCATTCTCCTCAGATTCCTCTGAGGAACAGGATTACACTTTTCCACCTTATGAAGACTCTGATGCTGAAGACTGTATTCCCTCAGCATCTCCCCCTGAAGACTACTCCTTTGGGGAAACTTTACATACCATGAGGGAACATTTCCGCTGGGAAGGCCAGGATTACTCATTCTAAGAAAAGGCTCCGAGAGTTCCTTTTACTACCCCAGCACAGACCTCTTGCTATCCCTCCTGTTTTAGATATTGTGGATGATGTTCACTTGGAGTCTAGTTTAAATCCAGATTCTCTACCTCCTGCTCCTGCCAAACCAGACAGATACTACAGAGTACCTGACTCACACAAATTCCTTTATAAAAACCCTGTAGCTGACCCAGAAACAATTTCCCAGGGTCCTAAGGGAGCAAAAGCTTCTATGGCTAAAAATCCTGTGCCCTCTGAAAGGGATTCCAGAGCCCTAGATAGATGGGGAAAGAAAATATACACCTCAGCAACTCTGGCTATGAGAGCATTAAATTGCCAGTTTCACTTGTTGAAATATCAGCAATTCCTAATGTCTCAGTTAAAACAAAAAATGAGCACACATTCAGAACAGTCTGAATTCAAGGAAATGCAGGATCTGTTGCATACTTAAGATGGCTGAAGATTTGATTACCCTTATCAGGGGTTCCCATCCCCCTCCTGTCACTGTCAAATGTTAAGTACATTTATGTTTTGCTTATGTTCTTTTATAGTCAAATGTTAAGTACATTTATGTTTTGCTTATGTTCTTTTATAGTCAAATGTTAAGTACATTTATGTTTTGCTTATTTTCTTTTATAGTATGTACCTACATATTTACTGTCAAATGTTAATGTACATTTATTTTCTTTTTGGAGCTTTTCTCCCCGGGACTCCATTGAAAATGGGTTCTTCAATGGCCCAATGGACTATCCTGGTAAACCAACTGCAATAAATAAATAAGTAAATAAATAAATGCAGCTGAACAGGTGGGCAAACATACTTTACAATGCGGATTTGATTAATTGGAAGCTTCCTGTAGAGCAGCTGTTACTGGCTCTGTCATACGTAGACATGCTTGGTTAAAAGAACAAACCCTCCCTGACCATGTTAAAGCAAAATTACTGGGTGCACCTTTACAGCAGGATGTATTATTTGGTGTCAAAGCAGAAGAGGTTTTAAAGAAAATGGAGGATAAGGCAAAGTCTATGCAAACGGTCAAGGATTTCTTGCAGGTACAACCCCCTCGTTTCAGCAGAAATTGTCCAACAAAAAAATGGTCCTTAACAGCTTCAGACAGATCGGCAAATACAGATGCCCATGGGGCAGAGGTCAGTCACAGGGCCCTTACAAACCTCGCAAATGGGGTTCTGCCACCCAGAAAAGAGGAGAAGACAGGCCCCAAGCTAGCAGAAGACAAACACAATGACTCTATCCTCAAACTACCAAGCAAATCTCTCCTGGCAGCTCCCATGGGAGGAAAACTAGCATTTTTTGCAGACAACTGGCACATTATCACAAAAGACAAATGGGTTTTAAACATTGTCTCTCAAGGATACAGGTTCCACTTTCATACCTTACCAGGGCTCAAAGGAATGCCAAACTTGCCACCAAATCAATGGGCAGAGGCACAAAAACAAATTACAGCTCTCATGGACATGAGAGCCATTCAACAGGTACCTACACAGGAGCAAGGACAAGGATTTTACTCAAGACTCTTTCTAGTCCCAAGAAAGGACAAAGCATGGAGACCCATTCTAGATTTTTCAGTTCTGAACACCTATCTGCAAGTACCAAAATTCAGGATGCTTACACTACAGCAGCTTCTTCCCATGCTGGGCAGGAATGCTTGGCTAGTCACTTTAGACCTCAAGGAGGCATACCTGCATGTCCCTATCAGACAAAATTGCAGAAGATACCTCCATTTCATTGCAGGTTCAATACATTATCAATTCTCTGCATTGCCCTTTGGCTTATCTACTGCGCCCAGGGTCTTCACAAAATGCCTGGCGCCAGTAATTGCATACTGCAGACAGAGGAATTCATATATACCCATACCTGGACGACTGCCTTATTCAAGCAGAAAGCAAGGACATTCTTTTAAAGCATCTGGTATTTGTCAAACGCCTTCTAAGTTGCCTAGGGTACACAGTAAACGAAAAGAAATCAAAACTAGTGCCCTCACAAATCATAATATTCCTGGGTGCCAGCTTGAATACAACGGCCCAGATGGCTTATCTCACGCCAGACAAACAACGACAGCTGATTTCAATATTTCAAAATAATGGCAACAAAGACCCAACTCCCTGCAAGAAAAATTCTGCAGGCCTTGGGATTCATGGCATCTTGCATACTACTAATACCATTTGCAAAACTGCATATGAGGAAATTACAATGGTACCTGAAAAGTGTATGGACTCAGCACAGCCACAGCTTGGAAACAATAATACCACTCATTCCCTGCCTTCAACAGGAGTTTCTATGATGGGCACAGGCATGTCACCTCAACAAGGGTCAGCCTTTCACCTTACCCACAGCCAGGCAAACTATGACAACAGATGCATCGGACTATGCCTGGGGAGCACACATGGCAGGTCAGAGCATTCAGGGCAAATGGACTCCAGATCAAAGGCATCTGCATTTCAATCAAAAAGAAATGCTAGCAGTACAGAATGCCCTAACAGCTTTCAAGGACCTTCTACACCCAGGACAACTAATAAAGACGGACAATACCACAGTAATGTGGTACATAAACAAGCAAGGGGGCACACATTCCTACCCTCTATGCAGGCAGGCAATGACCTTGTGGAACACTGCACTGTCTTACCAGGTTCAATTACAAGCACAATTCCTGCCAGGAAAGAAAAACACATCGGCAGACGACCTAAGCAGAAACATCATGGATCCACACGAATGGAAACTAGATCCACAGGTATTTGCAATGATAGCTCAAAAATGGGGACGCCCAGACATAGATCTGTTTGCAAGCCCCCACAACCACCAACTTCAAAAATTTTGCACAAGGACCTTCCATCCATCAGCTTGGAAAGTGGACACCCTCTCATTCAGTTGGAAAACATTAACAGTGTATGCCTTCCCTCCACTACCTCTTCTAGCAAAGGTACTGCTGAAAGTCAAATTAGAGAGGCCACAAATGATGCTCGTTGCACCATACTGGCCACACGCCAGCATTGGTATCCAATTTTAAGGAACATGGCCCAGGGCCCACCATGGATTTTGCCACAAATTCCTCACCTGCTCACCCAGCGAGATAATCCGATTCTACACAGCCAGCTCAAGACTTTAAACCTGGCTGCATGGCAAATTACTTTAACAACCAGCCAACTCCTTTATCCAAAGCTGTTATGGATGTCATTCTGGAGGCCAGGAGGCCCAGCACCAGGAAAAGCTATTCAGACAAATGGAAAAGATTTTGCGCCTGGAACCACAGGCTAAAGGCCTAAATCCCCTTGATCCAAACATCCCTCGGATTCTACAATATTTAACTGAGATGTTACACAAAGGAATTTCCTTTTCATCTATTAAGATCCACGCCTCAGCAATTTCAGCTCATTACAGTACGGATCCTCCTTTCTTTTCACATCCGCTCCTAAGACAGTACCTCAGAGGGGCTAAGAACTTAAGACCGCCAAGGAGAGCTCCAACACCTACTTGGGATCTCAACTTTGTTCTGGAAAAGCTTACACTGCTGCCCTTTGAACCAGCATTTTCAGCTGATTTAAAATTTCTTTCATGGAACACTGCCCTACTACTAGCAATAACCTCAGCTAGAAGAGTCTCTGAGCTACAGGCACTAATGACAGTGGAGCCTTTCCTCATTTTTCATCAAGACAGAGTTTCTCTACGAACTAACCCTTCCTTTATGCCAAAGGTGGTATCCAGTGTGGCCCTAAACCAAAACCATTCACTTGCCCACCTTCTTCCCAAACCCCCAGAACAAAGGAGAAAGACTCCTGCACTCTTTGGACATTCACAGGCAATTATGTTACTACTTGGATAAAACTAAGGCTATCAGAAAAACTGACCAGCTCTTTGTAGCCTATGCTACAGGATCACAAGGAAAAGCTATCTCAAAACAGACCATTTCTAAATGGATAGAGCATTGCATATGTTTCTGCTACTCACATAATGGGAAACAAGTACTTGCTAACATTAGGTCCCACTCCACCAGGGCTACAGCTACATCAGCAGCCTTTCTCAGGGGAGTGCCAGCCAAGGATATTCTGGAAGCTGCAACTTGGAGATGTCCTTCAAGGATGCATCTGCAGTCTTTACAAATGGGTTGTCCTGTCGTCAGGCAGCCCTTCGGTCGGCCGGATTCCAAAGTCTGGGTCTGGCTTCGGCTGGTGTCGCACTTCACCCGACGTCATTGCGGCAGTTATTCGGGTATAAAGGCATCAGCCGACGCCATTTTCCCCAGTCTTTCTTGCCGATGGCTCAAGCAGAAGCTGTTCGCAAGTGCCGGTCGGTCAGATCCAGAGATTACTACTACCGAATACTACGAAGACTTCTATAAAGCTAAGTACCCCGTTGGGGACTCTTTCTTGCCTCAGCCGATGTCAGAGAAAGTTAATAACTGTTTATCTTGTGGGAAACAAATACCTCATAAAGATTTCCACTCTATTGCATACATTGTTTAGGCCCAGACCACGACGTAGCAGCTTGTCTAGCCTGTGCTTCTTTTAACCGACGGACGCTTAGACGTCGCTCGGACTTTGCTGAACAGATTTTCGCCCGATTTTGCCTACATTATGCCGCCGGATCCTCCGACCACGAAATAACCAAAAGCAAAGAAAGGACCGACACTCGCGGTCCGCGGTTTCGCCGAAACCGGTTAAGCAAACCACGAGTGTCTCGGTTTCGGCGAAACCGAGCAAGGTTCTTTCTTCAGCCGATAACTTGCCTTCTACCGAGGCCTCTTCTAACCTGGTAGAACGGCTTCTGAAATCCAACCTTCTGTTGCGATTTCACAGGATTTATCAGACACCATTCCCTAGATATTTCTACCCCTGCACGTGGAGCTGCTAGGCCTCCTCCAGCTATGTCTATTAAGGCCTTTGCCAGGGCTAAAGCAGCCAAAGCATCAAAACCTGTGCCTGCCAAGCCCCCCTCTCACAGGCCCAGCACCAGCTCCCATATGCTTTCTTTGGCAGAGGATCTCATCTCTTTAATTCGTGGAGCCCAGCCTCATCCAGACAGGGCCTCTCTCCCTCCTCCAGAAAAGAGGCCTAGAGCAGAGCCCCCTGAGCCAGTATCCACAGATGATTCCTCTGATGACTCAGAACATACAGACCCTCCTGAGGCTTCTTATTCTCCTTACGAAGACTCTGATGCTGAGAGGAGTCCATCCCTTCAGCCTCTCCTCCTGAGGAATTTTCCTTTGGGGAAACCTTGCATGCTATGAGGGAACAATTTCAGTGGCAGGGCCAAGATTTCTCAGACTCTAGAAAAAGGCTTAGGACCTTTCTACATTTGCCACAGCATAGGCCTTTAGCTATACCTCCAGTTCTATCTGTTGTTAATTATGCATTTAATGATGCTTGCACTGCTCCTGATTCTTTACCTCCGGCTCCTGCTAAGCCCGATAGGTACTACAGGGTCCCGGACACTCATCACCACTTATATAAGGCTCCTTTTGCAGATCCAGAGACTATCTCCCAGGGCCCTAAAGCTGTAGCAGCTACTTCTTCTAAAAACCCCCTCCCCTCTGAAAGGGAATCCAGGTCCTTAGAGAGATGGGGTAAAAAAGTTTACACCTCTGCTACTTTGTCAGCTAGAGCTTTGAACTGCCAATTTCATATGATTCAATATCAAGAGTTTATGCTTGACCAGTTGACTAAAAAGCTGTCCTCTGAAGAATCTTTAGATAAAAAGTATGTTCAAGAAATGTTACATAACATACAGCAGGTTAGTAACCATTCTTTAAAATGTGGCTATGATGCAGTGGAAGCTTCCTTTAGATCAGCCATGACTGGCACAGTTATCAGGAGGCATGCATGGTTGAAAGAACAGGCATTACCAGACCATGTCAAATCTAAGCTTTTGGATGCACCTATGGACAAGGTCAATTTATTTGGTGCCCCGCACAGCAGGTACTAAAAAGATGGAAGAAAGCAAAATCTGTGCAAACAGTGAAAGATTTCTTACAAGTTCAACCTCCAAGGTTTAGCAGGAACTGGCCCTCCAAGAATTGGTCCTTTCCGGACTCCTCTAAGGCACAAAGAGGCAGGAATAGGTGCTCTAGAGGCAGAAACCAATCCAGGGGTGCCTACAGGGTCGCCAGTGGCAGGGTAACAACCAACGAGGCACGGATACAGCCACCACCACTACAACAACTCAATCACAGTGACTTGGTGGCACCGCCTACCAGGGAACAACTAGAAGCACCCTTAGGCGGAAAGCTAACATTATTTTCAAGAAACTGGCACTGCATTACAAGAGAAAATGGATTTTGCAAACTATAGACAAAGGTTACAGGTTCCATTTCCATACACTACCAGGAAAGAGAGGAATGCCAAACCTACCACCTTCTCAAAGGGCAGAAGCTCTAAAACAAATATCTCAATTATTAAGAATGAGAGCTGTGGAAAAGGTACCATCTATGGAGCAAGGGAAGGATTTTACTCCAGACTCTTCCTGGTACCAAGAAAAGAAAACAAATGGAGGCCTATTCTAGACCTGTCCGCTTTAAACACATTCCTCATTGTTCCAAAATTCAAAATGCTGACCCTACAGCAGCTTCTTCCCATGCTGGGCAAGGAGTCTTGGCTGGTAACTCTAGATCTCAAGGAGGCATACCTGCACGTCCCCATAAGACCAATTTGCAGAAGATACCTCAGATTTCTTGCAGGATCAGAGCATGATCAATTCTCAGCATTGCCCTTTGGCTTATCTACTGCGCCCAGAGTGTTCACGAAATGCCTGGCATCAGTAATCGCTCATTGCAGACTTCAGGGAATTCAAATCTATCCCTACCTGGATGACTGCCTGATACAAGCGGACAACAAAACAAACTAACAGAAGACTTACAAAGAGTCATCTACCTGCTGCAAGCCCTGGGATTTACAGTCAATACAAAAAGTCAAGGCTGATTCCATCCCAAAGAATAACCTTTCTGGGTGCAGAACTGGACACATCAAAACAAATGGCATTTCTAACTGCAGAAAAGAAAGAGCAACTTCCTCTCTACTTCTTGGCATTAACAAAGCAGAGCCATCTAACTGCAAGAAAAGTGCTACAAGCTCTAGGCTTCATGGCATCCTGCATAATACTGGTCCCTCATGCCAGGCTGCATATGAGAAAGCTACAGTGGTACCTAAAGAATTTGTGGTCTCAGCACAAGCACAGCCTAGAAACCAAAATTCCAATGATCCCATGCCTGAAGCAAGAGTTCTTATGGTGGGCTCAGGCCTGTCAATCAAACACAGGATTGCCCTTCTGCAAAAGTCAACCAAGACAAACCATCACGACAGATGCCTCAGACCTCGGTTGGGGGGCACATGATGGGCAAGTGCATTCAAGGCCTATGGACTCAAGACCAGCTGCATCTGCACATAAATCTAAAAGAAATGATGGCAGTAAAATTGGCAATCCAGGCATTCAGACCTTTTCTCCAAGAAGGCCAGTTGATGATAAGGACAGACAACACCACAGTTATGTGGTACATCAACAAACAGGGAGGCACACACTCATACCCTCTATGCCGGCTGGCACTGGACCTATGGGATGTGGCTCTGAGCTACAACATTCAGTTACAGGCAATTTATGTATCAGGGAAGGAAAACATTCTAGCAGACATATTAAGCAGAACTACAACAGATGCCCACGAATGGATGCTGCATCCGGACATCTTCAAAACCATCACAAGAGAATGGGGATTACCACAAATAGACTTGTTTGCATCCCCATTCAATCACCAGTTGAAGAAATTCTGCACAAGGACTTACCACCCACTTGCTTGGAAGGTGGACTCCTTATCCTTCAGTTGGAAAAGCCTGACAGCATACGCATTCCCACCACTTCCTTTGATGCACAAGGTGCTTCTCAAGATCAAAGAGGAACGTCCGAGGATCATTCTGATAGCCCCAGACTGGCCAAGACAACATTGGTATCCACTGCTGAGGAGCATGTCCGGGAACAAATATGGACACTGCCCTGATTCCATTACTGCTGACACAGAACAACTACAACATCCTGCATCCAAACCTAAAAACTCTGCAGCTAACTGCCTGGAACATTACATAATAGCAATTAACCCAAATTTATCCCAAAGGGTTAAAGACATAATCCTGGAGGCTCGTAGACCTTCAACAAGAAAGAATTATGCAGCAAAATGGAAAAGATATCTCATCTGGAGTACTGCAAAGGGGAAGATGTGACACTGGTGAACATAGCCAACATCCTGGAGTACTTGGCGGAGCTCTTCCATACAGGCCTGTCCTATTCCTCCATCAAGATACATGCATCAGCTATTTCAGCAGAATACAGCTTGGATCCTCCTGTCTTCTCGCATCCTCTGCTCAGACAGTTTCTGAGAGGAATTAAAATGTAAAACCTCCCAGGAAACCTCCATTGCCAGCATGGGACTTGAACTTTGTGCTAGAAAAACTGACTCTACCTCCTTTCGAACCAGCAGCTACAGCAGAATTACAATACTTATCCCGGAAGACTGCTTTCCTGCTGGCAATAACTTCAGCAAGAAGGGTCTCTGAACTACAGGCATTAATGGCAGTACAACCCTTCCTGATCTTCCATCAAGATAGTGTCCATGAGAACAAATCCTACATTTATGCCTAAGGTGGTATCCAGAGTCTCTTTAAATCAGGCTATCCACCTTCCTACATTCTTCCCCAACCCACAGAACAGGGGAGAAAAGCTCTTACATACCTTGGATGTACACAGACAATTACGCTACTACCTGGACAGGACAAAAAACAATAGAAAAACTGACCAGCTTCTGGTAGCATATGCAACAGGAAAGGAAGGAAAACCAATTTCTAAACAGACAATCTCCAAATGGATAGGAAATTGCATTAGATTTTGTTACTCCTACCATGGAAAGAAAACTCCAGAGAGCATCAGGCCTCACTCCACAAGGGCTACAGCCACTACCACAGCTTTCTTCACGAGTGGCTACCAAGGACATTATAGAGGCTGCTACTTGGACCTCCGTGCATACATTTGCCAAGCATTATAACTTACCTCTATACTCTAGATCCCGTGCTGGTTTTGCCACTGCTGTTTTGCAAGGGATCCTGACTACACCATAATCTATTCTCATTTCCTCCTCCCTAGTTTAGCTATGGTATTCTACCCATTTGTAAAGACTGCAGATGCATCCTTGAAGGACATAGTACAGTTTTGTACCTACCATAAATGTAGATGTCCGAGAGGAATGCATCTGCAGTCAGGATTACCCACCCTCCTTCCCCTCTGAGGTACTCCTAGGGTACTTACCAATCTTCAGCTAGCTTGGGGGGGATCTATTATGGTATATTTGTTTGTATATATGTACATACATGCTTATTTTGTGTGTTTGCTCTCTACTATTTGGAAACTTTGGCATTTATCCAAATTTAGCCATTCAAGAGGGCACCTGGCATCTGGGGCAAGAAACACTGAGGAAAATGGCGTCGGCTGATGCCTTTATACCCGAATAACTGCCGCAATGACGTCGGGTGAAGTGCGACACCAGCCGAAGCCAGACCCAGACTTTGGAATCCGTCCGACCGAAGGGCTGCCTGACGACAGGACAACCCATTTGTAAAGACTGCAGATGCATTCCTCTCGGACATCTACATTTATGGTAGGTACAAAACTGTACTTTCAGTGCACATCTTCACCAAACACCATCACCTACCTCTATACTCTAAGACTAGAGCTGGTTTTGCCACTGCAGTTTTGCAGGGCCTACTAGCCTCCTCTAATCCTGTTTGACTCCACCTCCCATCCTTAGCTTTGGTATTCAACCCAAGTATGATGACTGCAGCAGGGTAACACGATGAACATAGTACAGTTTTGTACCTACCATAAATGTAGATGTTAGAGTGTTCATCCTGCTGCAGTCCAGGTTACCCTCCCTCCATCCCCTCTGAAACAGCTGAACTTATCTCTACCACTCTATCCTATACTTCCTCTTTGGTGTATTTGCTTGTGCCTAAGGGGTTTTGTTTTATTTTTTGTATAGCTCCATGTATATATATATATATATATATATATCTATATCTATATCTATATATATATATCTATATATCTATATATCTATATATATATATATATATATATATATATATATATATATATATATATTGCTTACCTATTGGGGGCACCTGACATCTGGGGCAAGAAAAACTGAAGAAAATGGCGTTGGATGCCTCTTATATACTCCTGGCGCACTGACGTCAGGGAAGAAGTGACAGCACCTGACGCCGGACCAAGACTTTGGAATTCTGGACGACTGCGGGGACCGCCTGACGGCAGGATAACCCAAGTGTGATGACTGCAGCAGGGTGAACACTCGAACATCTACATTTATGGTAGGTACAAAACTGTACTATTTTCAACATGTTGACACGCAAATGAGGGAGCCCAGACATAGATCTTTTTGCCTCACCCCAGAACTACCATTTGGACAAATTTTGCAGAAGGACTCATCACAAAAAAGCCTGGAAAGTGGATGCTCTGTCCTTCAGCTGGAAAGACCCATCGGTCTATTCCTTTCTCCCTCTGCCTCTACTCTCCAAAGTTCTGCTAAAAGTCAAACAAGACAAACCAAATATGATTTTGATTGCTCCAAACTGGCCTTGCCAACACTGGTACCCACTCCTGCGCAGTGCCACACATTTCACCGTGGCACCTGCCACAGATACCTTCCTTACTGTCTCAGCAGGAGAACCAAATCCTGCACCCTCAGCTCCAAACATTGAATCTTGCAGCTTGGCTAATCACTTAAATCCCCCCTTAGCATCCCTCAGCAAACCTGTGATGGATGTCATTTTGGAGGCGAGAAGACCTAGTACTAGAAAATCTTATGCTGGCAAATGGAAAAGATTCTGTGCCTGGAATCAATCTCAAGGGATGAGCACAGCAGTGCCCAGTTTACCTCAGATTTTGCAGTACTTAACTGAGATGCTTCACAAGGGCCTGTCTTTTTCTTCCATAAAAATCAATGCCTCAGCCATTTCAACTCATTATAACACAGAACCCCCCCCTTCTCTCATCCTTTTCTAAAGCAGTATCTCAGAGGGGCCAACAATTTGAGACCACCCAGGAGAGCTCCAACCCCTGCCTGGGACCTTAACTTTGTATTGGAGAAACTCACTCTACTTCCTTTCGAGCCAGCTGCTACTGCAGACTTAAAATTTCTTTCCTGGAAAACAGCCTTCCTTTTAGCAATCACTTCAGCTAGAAGGATATCTGAATTACAGGCCCTTATGGTAGTGGAGCCTTTCATCATCTTTCATGTGGACAGGGTGTCACTCAGGACCAGTCCATCATTCATGCTCAAGGTGGTATCCAGTGTGGCTCTTAGTCCATTCATTTGCCATCTTTCTTTCCCAATTCAATTTTCCATCTGAATATTAGAAGTGTCAACAACAAAGTGCATAATTTACATGCACTCCTAGATACTTACCAGATATAATGTGTCTAACTGAAACATGGCTAAAACCAGAGATCAAAGACAATGAACTCATCCCACCTGGATATAATATATACAGGAATGATAGAAACAAAAAAAAAGGTGGCGGAGTCGCTGCACTCTTTAAAACTAACCTTAACGTTACCATTAATCCTACCCAACCACGCAATTCTCTAATACTGAAATACTGCCTTAAAGATTCACTTAAACAAAGAAAAAGTATTAACCTAATTGTTTTATATATCCCCGGAACAATGTCTATACATTGGAGAATATACTAAACTGGCTAATGAATAACTACCCACAAGAAACTATAATTATGAGTGATGTTAACATTGATTGGTACCTATGCTCTAATGATAATAACCCCACTAACATCAACCTTCATGGTTACTCACAAACTATTACTATATCCACCAGAATGGGAAACTCTAAACAAAAAGAAAGCATTCTTGATTGGATCCTTATAAACAGTCACCCTCACACATATACGTCCGGAACCCTGCCTAATGAAATTAGTGACCACCTTATCACATATGTTACTAAAAATAAACCAGACCAGTCCACTGTCCCAGTCTTTAGATCTACAAGAAACAAAAAAAACTTTGACCTCATAAAATTTAAAAATGAGCTGCAATCTTGTAACTGGACACCACTCAAATATCTTCCCCTAGATGAAGCAGTAGAACATTTCAATACCACCTTTCTATCCATACTAGATACCCACGCCCCCAAAAGACTCATCAAAACCAAAACAAAGATTGCCCCTTGGCTCTCAACTGAATCTAAACTTAAAATAAAACTCAGAAATAAAGCTTGGAATACCTGGCGTATAACCAAAACAATCCTAGACCGTACGAAATTCCAACAACTAAGAAATGCATGAAAAAAGCCATAGTAGCTGACAAAAAAAAATTTTTATTGTTTGTTACAGAATAAGCACCAAAATAACCCTCAGAAATTCTGGGCAGGCTTGAATAACCTTCTCCACCCAGGTAAATCATCCACTCCAACTCCTGAAACTGCAATGGATAAAGACCCCATAGAAATAGCCAATACCTTCAATATGTTCTTTACAAACATTACCAAAACCTTAGCCAACCAACTATCCTCTTGTAGCCAACCGATCATGGAAACACTACCACAACCTTTAAAGACCTTCTTCCTAAAAAGTGTCCCTACATCTTCAATAAGAGCCCTTTTACAAAAACTTAAACCATCTACCCCTCTGCAGACCTACTCCCAGCAGAATACCTTCAAAAGCTGCAGATGTTATAGCCTATCCAGTTTCTATCCTCATTAATCGAACTTTCTCAGAGTCAATAGTACCAACTTTATGGAAAGTATCCCATGTCATACCACTCCATAAAGGAGGGACATCCACTGAATTATCTAACTATAGGCCCATAGCGTTAATGTCCCCATTAGCCAAAATTATGGAAAGATGTATGCACAAACAGCTACTCCACTATCTTATCCATAACAACCTACTAGCCAACTCCCAGCATGGTTTCAGACCCAAACACAGTACCACAACTGCCCTTCTCTCCTTCACTGACACAATAAACCATAACCGTAATGACAAGAAAGTGTCCTCTGCCTTATTTCTAGACCTATCAAAAGCATTTGATATGGTCAACCATCAACTACTCATGGAAACCTTAAAAAACCTCTACCTGGATAACTTCACACTAGACTGGTTTAAAGCCTACCTCTCAGACAGGAAACAACCAGTATTGTGGCAGAATACTCTCTCCACTTTACTACCAAATACCATTGGGGTCCCTCAAGGGTCCATTTTGGGGCCACTTCTTTTCTCGGTTCTTCATTAATGACCTCCATACAGTCATTCCCGAGGCCACCTGTATTCAACATGCGGATGACTCAACACTGGTTTGTTCGGATACATCTCCAGACAGACTATTAACTAAAACCCAAAATTGCTTCACCAAAGTCGAAAACTGGCTATTAGGACGACAGTTAATCCTAAATCCTAAAAAAACTAAATTATTGATCTTTCAACCAACTCACAAAAATCACCTTATTGATGTCTCCATAACATCCAAAAATGGTACTATCATTTCCCCAGACCCCCACACGAAATTGCTTGGAGTTACTATTGATAATAAACTGAAATTCGACATACATATCAACCTGTCCATCAAAACAGTAAACAAAAATTAGGATCGCTCTATAGAATTAAAACTTCCTAACACCAAGTACTAAAATCACCATTGCCCAAACACATTTGCTCTCCACCCTTCTTTATTCATCTGCAATATTCACCAATCTTAACAAAACCATACTTGATAAACTATCCAGCTCATATAATCATATAGCTAGATTTGCAGCAGGAACTCCATACAGGACCCATCACTGCACCAACCTCAAAACCTAACATGGATTGAACTCCCCAACCTTGTTAGAATTACCCAACTTACTGAGGTATATAAAATTCTCAAAAACCCCAACAATTGTCCTTCACTTCAGAACCTAGTCCTTCTATACTCTAATCTTAACAGTCTCGTTCTGCAAACAGACCACTCATAAAGATGGTCAAAGCTTACAATACTGGAGGAGATGCACTCTTTCCAAACGCCGTTGGAAAAGTCTGGAACTCTCTTCCCACCAGTATTCTTTCCTCTACCTCTCTACCCCATTTCAAGAAACAACTGTTTCACCACTATCAGAAGCACTGGCTTTGCCAATGCTCATCTCCTGACTGACATTTCCTAGTCTCTATTATCTACCTGAATTGTTCATTGTCTTCATTTTTTATTTCCTTATATGCATTGTTAACATATGAATTTTGCAACCTGATTGTATGTTTGATTTTGACTGTTTCTCTCTGTAATATTATAATTTTGGAAATGTCTGTATTTTGTATAATGATGGAGCTTTTCTCCCCGGGCCTCCGCTGAAAAAGGACATTGTATCCAGTCGGATTTTTTCCCGGTTAACAAATGTAAAATAAAATAAAATAAATAAAATAAATAATTCACAAAACAGAGGGGAGCGGATTCTGCATTCATTGGATGTACACAGACAACTTGGATTCTACTTTGACAGGAGTAAATCTCGAAGAAAATCTGAACAACTGCTGGTAGCATTTGCTGCAGGGGCAGAGAGGAAGGCTATTTCAAAGGAAACCATTTCTAAATGGATAAGCCATTGTATTCATTACTGTTATAAGCACCATGGAAAGCCTATCCCCCAGGAGATCAGATCTCATTCCACCAGGGCTGTATCTACTTCAACAGCCTTTCTCAGAGGTGTTCCTACCAAGGATATTCTAGAAGCTGCTACCCTGGAGTTCATTTCATACTTTCACCAAGCATTATCACTTACCAATTTTCTCTAAATCCAGAGCTGGCTTTGCCACTGCTGATGTCCTTCAAGAATGCATCTGCAGTCATCACATATGGGTTGTCCTGCCTCAGGCAGCCCTTCGGTCGGCCGGATTCCAAAGTCTGGGTCTGGACTCGGCTGATGTCGCACTTTCCCCGACGTCAGAGCGTCTGGGGTATAAAAGCATCAGCCGACGCCATCTTCCTCAGTCTTTCTTGCCGCGTGGTGCCCGAAGCAGAAGCAGTTCGCAAGTGCCGGTCGGTCAGCTCCTGTGATTCAGCTACCGAAGACTTCGAAAAAGCTAAGTACCCCGTTGGGGACTCTTTCTTGCCTCAGCCGATGTCAGATAAAGTTAATAATTGTTTAACCTGTGGGAAACAAATACCTCATAAGGATTTCCACTCTTACTGCCTCCCCTGCCTAGGCCCAGACCACGACGTCTCAGCCTGTTCAGCCTGTGCTTCCTTCAACCGACGAACTCTTAGACGTTGGTCGGAGTTTGCAGAGGAGTTTTTTGGGGCTAGTTTTGCTTATAAGATGCCGTCGGAGACTCCGACTTCACATTTAGTCAAAAAACGGAAGGACAAGGACCAACGCACGCGGGCCGCGGTTTCGGCTGAAACCTCGGTCAGGCCTACCGCGAGTGTCTCGGTCGAAACCGAGTCATTGGTACTTCCTACTACCGAAACCACACAACCGACTACCTCGGCCCTGGAGGCCCCGGCCGAGTCGGTCATTGAATTACCTACTGAAACCGGTGTTCAGGAACCTTCCGACACCATTACTTTAGATAAGTCTACTCCTGCACGTGGTGCAGCCAGACCCCCTGCTTCCATGTCCATTAAGGCTTTCTCTAGGGCTAAGGCTGCTAAACTTTCTAAGGTTTTGCCTCCCAAAGTTTCCTCTCAGAGACCTTCTTCTAGCTCTCAGATTCTTACCCTAGCAGAGGATCTGATTTCATTAATTAGAGGCTCCCAACCTCATCCGGACAGGGGCTCTCAACCACCTCCAGACAAAAGGCCCAGGGTTGAGCCCTCTGATCCACAGTCCTCAGATGTGTCCATGGATGGCTCTGCTCTGTCAGACCACCAGGAGGAGGCTTATTCGCCTCTGAGGATTCTGATGCTGAAGAATCTATTCCCTCGGCCTCCCCTCCTAAAGAGTTTTCATTTGGAGAAACATTACACACTATGAGAGAACATTTTCAATGGCAGGGTCAGGAATTCTCTGATTCCAGAAAGGAGATTAAGGACCTTTTTACATTTACCTCAGCATAGGCCCTTAGCTATACCTCCTGTTTTGAATGTCATTGATGATGTCTATTCAGATGCTTGTACTGCCCCTGACTCTCTCCCTCCGGCTCCTGCCAAGCCTGATAGGTACTACAGGGTCCCGGGCTCACATTTTCACCTGTACAAGGCCCACTCTGCTGATCCAGAAACTATTTCCCAGGGCCCTAAAGGGGTTGCAGCTGCCACTGCTAAAAATCCTCTACCCTCTGAAAGAGAGTCCAGAGCATTAGAGAGATGGGGTAAGAAAGTGTATACTTCTGCAACTCTTTCCATGAGGGCATTAAACTGTCAATTCCATATGATACAGTACCAAGAGTATTTACTAGATGAATTGCATAAGAAACTGTCCTCTTCTGAACCCTTTGATTGTAAAGCCCTTCAGGATTTGGTGCATAACTCCCAGCAGGTTAGTAACCATTTCTTGCAGTGTGGTTATGATGCATTGGAAGCTTCATGTAGATCAGCTATGACAGGTGCAGTTATACGTAGGCATGCCTGGCTGAAGGAACAATCTCTGCCAGACCATGTTAAAGCTAAGCTTTTGGATGCTCCTATGGAAAAGCAAAAATTATTTGGTTCCACGGCTCAAGAGGTTTTAAAGAAATTTGAAGAAAAGGCAAAATCTGTGCAAACGGTTAAAGACTTTCTGCAGGTCCAACCACCGAGATTCAGCAGAAATTGGCCTACTAAGAATTGGTCCTTTCCGGATCTCAAAGAGGCAGGAATAAACGTGCCAGAGGTAGAGGGCAAGCTAGAGGCTCCTACAGAGGTCGTCAGTGGCAGCCTCCCAACCAGAGAGGTAGTTCAGGAACTACAACTGCTACACCAGGACAGACTCAATGACTTTATTTTGACTCTGCCGACCAGGGCTCAATTAGAAGCACCTTTGGGCGGAAAGCTTTCTTTATTCTCAAAAAATTGGCACAGCATTACAAGGGACACATGGACACTGCAAATAATAGACAAAGGATACAGGTTCCATTTCCACTCATTGCCAAAAAGAAAAGGCATGCCACACCTGCCACCAAATCAGAGGGCAGAGGCTTTGAAGCAAATTACCAACTTAATGCAAATGAAAGCCATAGAAAAGGTACCTCTTTCAGAACAAGGCCAGGGATTTTACTCAAGATTATTCCTTGTTCCAAGAAAAGAAAATCAATGGAGGCCTATTCTCGACTTGTCCGCACTGAATACATACCTCATTGTGCCAAAATTCAAAATGCTGACTCTACAGCAACTCCTTCCCATGCTGGGCAAGGGGTCTTGGCTGGTGACTCTAGACCTCAAGGAGGCATACCTGCATGTCCCTATTCGACAAAGCTGCAGAAGACACCTCAGATTTCTTGCAGGGTCAGAGCATTATCAATTCTCAGCATTGCCCTTTGGCTTATCTACTGCGCCCAGAGTATTCAAGAAATGCCTGGCATCAGTAATTGCACACTGCAGACTTCAGGGGATTCAAATCTACCCTTATCTGGACGACTGCCTAATACAAGCGGACAGCAAGCAGACTTTGTTAAAGGACTTAGACTATGCCATCCACCTGTTACAGGCCTTGGGATATACAGTCAGCACCCACAAATCAAGACTGGTTCCATCCCAAAGAATAACTTTTCTGGGTGCGGATCTAGACACAACCACCCAGATGGCCTTTCTCACAGAAGAAAAACAAAAACAAGCTACCAGTTTACTTTCAGAATCTCACAAGACAAACTCAGATGACTGCAAGGAAAATCCTGCAGGCCCTGGGTTACATGGCATTTTGCATTCTTCTGATTCCACAAGCAAGGCTGCATATGAGGAGATTACAATGGTACCCAAGAAGTTTATGGACTCAGCACAGTCACAGCTTAGAAGCTCTGATCCCACTCATTCCTTGCCTTCAAAAGGAAATCCTGTGGTGGGCTCAAGCCTGCCAGTCAAACAGCGGGCTGCCGTTCAGCAAGCCAAGAGCCAACCAAACCATCACCACGGACGCTTCAGACCAAGGTTGGGGAGCGCACATGGAGGACAGATGTATCCAAGGGCTATGGCCACAAAGAGAGCTGCACATGCACATAAACCAGAAGGAAATGCTGGCAGTGATACACGCAATCGAGGCCTTCAAACATTTCCTTCAGCAAGGCCACCTGCTCATAAGACCAAAAACACCAAAACGGACCAGCTGTTAGGATGTAAATAATTTTATTGCTTCAATAAACAATAATTTCAGCAATGGTCAAAACCATGCTGAATAAGCAAACCGGTTTCGGCTAATGTTAGCCTTTTTCAATGCCCAATATCCAAAAAAGTAAAACATCACCATTGTGAGCCCTACTTATAGTCCCTCTCTTAAAGAGATATTGCCCAATAGAAATTCATTGTATTGGCTAAATTAAGAATTTAAACATGATGTGGCTAAATTAAGAATTTAAACATGATGTGGCTAAATTAAGAATTTAAACATGATGTGGCTAAATTAAGAATTTTGACCATTGCTGAAATTATTGTTTATTGAAGCAATAAAATTACTTACATCCTAACAGCTGGTCCGTTTTGGTGTTTTTGGTTGTTTGCTACTTGGGACCGTGCAGTAGATCCTACGTGCGTGACTTCTTGGGTTCACCTGCTCATAAGGACAGACAACACCACAGTTATGTGGTACATAAACAAGCAAGGAGGCACCCATTCCTACCCTCTTTGCAGACTGACAATGAATCTATGGGAACTTGCATTGAAACTCAACATACAGCTACAGTCCCAATTCGTGCCAGGGAAAGACAATACACTGGCAGACAGCTTAAGCAGAACTACCATGGATGCACACGAATGGATGCTGCACCCAGACGTCGTCTTACAAATCACACAATCATGGGGAAGGCCAGAAATAGATCTGTTCGCTTCCCCCCTCAATCATCAACTGAAGAAATTCTGCTCAAGGACATACCACCCACAAGCATGGAAAGTGGACGCTCTCTCTTTCAGCTGGAAAGCTCTAACAGTGTATGCTTTCCCACCTCTTCCACTAATGACCAAGGTCCTACTGAAGATCAGGACAGAGCAGCCCAGAGTAATCCTGATAGCCCCAAACTGGCCAAGACAGCACTGGTACCCACTGTTAAAGAGCATGTCACAGACGAAACCATGGCCTCTCCCCCTATGGCCACTCCTACTGGCAGCACAATTTCAGGACTCTACACTCCAACCTGAAAACCTTGCAGCTAACTGCCTGGAGAATACCATGACTCCTCCTCAGGATAACCTATCCCAGAGAGTGAAGGATATTATTATGGAAGCTCGCCGACCTTCCACAAGGGAGGCATATACAGCAAAATGGAAAAGATTTCACACCTGGAACACAGCAAAGGGCCTAGATGTGACTGTGATGAATATGGCATATACTGGAATATTTGGCAGAATTGTCCCACAGTGGCCTGTCTTACTCTTCCATCAAGATACATGCCTCAGCAATCTCCGCAGAATACAATGTAAATCCACCTGTCTTCTCTCACCCTCTACTAAGACAGTTTCTAAGAGGAATCAAAAACATTAATCCTCCAAGGAAACCACCTCTACCTACTTGGGACCTGAATTTCGTGTTGGAAAAACTAACACTTCCTCCCTTTGAACCAGCAGCATCGGCAGGTGTACAGTTTTTGTCTTGGAAAACTGCCTTCCTTCTGGACATAACCTCAGCAAGAAGAGTATCTGAGCTACAAGCTTTAATGGCGGTGCAGCCATTCCTTATCTTTCATCAGGACAGAGTTTCTTTGAGGACCAATCCTACATTCATGCCAAAGGTGGTATCCAGGGTATCTTTGAACCAAGCTATTCACTTGCCTACATTCTTCCCACAGCCACAAAATAAAGGGGAGAGACTTCTGCACACCCTGGACATACACAGACAACTACGCTACTACTTGGACAGAACTAAAAGTTACAGAAAGACTGACCAGTTGTTTGTAGCATATGCTGCTGGGGTACAAGGAAAAGCAATTTCCAAACAGACAGTTTCGAAATGGATAGGAAATTGCATTCGTTTTTGTTACTCCTTTCATGGAAAGGCTGTGCCAGCTAACATTAGACCTCATTCCATGAGAGCCACAGCCACCACCACAGCCTTCCTAAGAGGGGTGGCTACCAAAGACATTTTAGAAGCTGCTACATGGAGCTCCGTGCATACATTTGCTAAGCATTACAATTTACCTTTATACTCCAGATCCAGAGCAGGTTTTGCTATGGCAGTCCTGCAGGGTATCTTAACTACACCATCCTTCACTTAGTACCTCCACCCCCAGTTTGGCTATGGTATTCTACCCATATGTGATGACTGCAGATGCATCCTTGAAGGACATAGTACAGTTTTGTACCTACCATAAATGTAGATGTCCGATTGCATCTGCAGTCAGGTTTACCCTCCCTCCTATCCCTCTGTGGTATTCCTAGGGTGCTTACCCCTCTTTTAGCTAGCTGGGGGAATCTATTATGGTGTATTTGTTTGTATATGCATGTATATATATATATATATATATATATATATATATTTTTGCAAATGTTTGGAATTTTACTGCATTTATCCAAATTTAGCCTTCCTAGAGGGCACCTGGCATCTGGGGCAAGAAAAATTGAGGAAGATGGCGTCGGCTGATGCTTTTATACCCCAGACGCTCTAATGTCGGGGAAAGTGCGACATCAGCCGAGGCCAGACCCAGACTTTGGAATCCGGCCGACCGAAGGGCTGCCTGAGGCAGGACAACCCATATGTGATGACTGCAGATGCATACCTATCGGACATCTACATTTATGGTAGGTACAAAACTGTACTTTTTGCAGGGCCTTATAGCTGGTCCTAATGCTGTATAAATCCATCCTCCCAACCATAGCTTTGGGAATCTACCCAAATGTAATGACTGCAACAGTGAAACACGATGAACATAGTACAGTTGTGTACACTTACCATAAATGTAGATGTTAGAGTGTATTCACTGTTGCAGTCCTGCTTACCCTCCCTCCAGCCCCCTGTTTTTCTCTTACTATACCTCTACTTTCATGTACTATGCTTAAAAGCCTTTTTGGTGTATTTGCTTTGTTTGAAGGTATACTTTTGTGTTTTTAAATATATATATATTTTGCTCCCCATTTGGGGGACACCTGACATCTGGGCAAGAAAAACTGATGTAATGGCGTCGGTTGCATGTTTTATACCCCTGATGACCTGACGTCATGGAAGAAGGGACAGCAACTGACGCAGGACCCAAGACTTTGTTAATCAGGCCAACTAAGGGCAACCTGCCAGCAAATTACCCAAATGTAATGACTGCAACAGTGAATACACTTGAACATCTACATTTATGGTAAGTGTACACAACTGTACTATATTCCCTTACCTGGATGACATGTTGATCCAGGCAAGGCAGCAAGGAGATCCTCGAGCGCCACATCCACATTGTAGTATGTCTTCTACAGTCGCTGAGTTTTCAGTTAAACTTCCCAAAATTGCATTTTCAGCCAACCCAAGACATTGTCTTCCTCAGGTGCAGAATGTGCTCAGACCTCATAGAAACATAACTCCCACCCCAAAAGGTGGAAACATTGACAGAACATCTACTTCTGGTCCTCCGATCCACAGATTTGACAGCAAGGCAGTTCCTCAGAATCTTGGGCTATATGGCAGCCACCTTCCCCATTGCTACCTTTAGCAAGACAGCATATGAGAAAATTACAATGGTATCTTTGGTCAGTCTGGATACAGCACTCCAGTCCTCTGAAGCACAGGGTGCACCTTCTCCCTTGCCTGAAAAAAGTAATACAGTGCTGGTTGGCACAAGCAAACCACAGTCCAGGTCTTCCTCGCCAACCACTTCCACCAACACAGGTCATACACACAGATGCCTCCGACTTTGGCTGAGGGAGCAACTCTGGGCCATCAAAGGATGCAGGGCCTGTGGCCAAAACCTCACAAACTAGAACACATCGATGTTCGAGAGTTGAGGGCAATTCTTCTTGCTCTTCGGGCATTTCTACCTTTCCTCCAGCAAGGCCCCTTGAAGATTTACACAGATAACACCCCACTGTACTGTGTTATCTCCAGGGAGGAACAAAGTCATACCTCCTCTGCAGACTAGCCCTTCTGGTATGGGAACTATCCACCTCACAGGGAATTGCTCTGCAGGTGGTCTACAGTCCCTCTGTGCACAACTCCCAGGCAGACTGTCTGAGCAGAGCCATCACAAGCAACCATGAATGGATGCATCACAGAGATGTCTTCTTGGATCTGGTCCACAAGTGGGGTACACCCCAAATAGACCTGTTTGCCTCCTCCATCAACAAGCAGCTTCCTGACTTTTGCACCAGGATACCAGATCCGCAGGCACTGGCAACAGATGCCTTATCAGTCACCTGGAAGGGGAAATATCTGTATGCTTTCCCCTTCCTGCTTATTCAGAAGGTCCTGCTGAAAACTCAGCAGGACACTCCAAAAATCTTGTTGGTGACTCCCTACTGGCCCAGACAACACTGGTTTCCCCCAGATCCTACAACTGTCCAAGGGCAATCACCACAAGTTACCCCCCAGAGTGAACCTTCTCACACAACACAAGGGATCCCAGATTCACCCACAGTGGCAGCTTCTGTACCTCACCTTGTGGTTGATAGGATTCTGATCCCCTTCAGACACCTTCACAACTAGGACATGCTCAATGTCCTGCAAGAGGCCAGGAGACCAAATACTAGAAAATCCTACCTTTCTAAGTGGGAAAGATTCACTTTATGGTGTCACAAAAGACAGCTCGACCCGCTTTCTAGCGTGTTGTCCTGTCTTACCTATGTGAGCTACTGCAGAATGGTGACCATCTAAAAAAACTCCACGTATACTTTGTCGCAGATCGTCTACTCAGAGGCGATCTCTGCTTGACATACAGGGCCATGTTAAACCCAGAGCTGTTGGACATGCTACACTTAAAGAAATCCCAATCCCTCAGAGACGCACGCTCCAGGGATCTAAACATTGTCATCGCAATGAACAGGACATGTTCATTGTGTTACACTGTTGCAGTCATCCCATTTGGGTTATCTGCCTGCAGGTAGCCCTCAGCCGGCATGAATACCAGAGTCTTGGATTCCTGCGTCGGATGCTGTCTTTTCTTCCATGACGTCAGGTCGTCAGGGGTATATAACTTGCAGCCGGTGCCATTATATCAGTCTTTCTTGCCATGCAGTGCCCAAAGCAGAAGCAGTTCGCAAGTGCCGGTCAGCCGACTCCTGAAATTTTCGTTTTCAAGTTTCAGAACCGAAGTCTTCAAATAAAGATAAGTACCCCGTTGGGGATCTTTTTTTCTTGCTCCAACCAATGTCAGTAAAATTTAACAATCTTCTTACCTGTGGAAAGTAAATACTTCATAAAGATTTTCATTCGTACTGCATTCCCTGCTTAGGCCCACACCACGACGTCCCTTGCTGTCGGTTTTGTGCCTTGTTCAACCCCCGAACTATTCGTCGTCTGGCTATCTTTGCAGCAAATTATATTGGTACTCGGTGTCAGTACTCTGAAATGGCTTTGTTAAGCCATCTGACTACTGATCTGAAAAAAAGTAAAGATAAAGACAGAGACAGCCCGCATAGGTCCAAAACTGCCGACAACGCTTCCATTAAGCTAGTCACCAGTCTGCCGGTACTCAGCAAGGCGCTTTCGCAGCCCCTGATGCCCGCTACTTCAGATTCGCAGGCCTCTACTGAGAACCATTCGGAGTCCGGTATGCCGCAAGATGCTTCTTTGACTATGGAACCTGCGGATGTCTCTACCTTGGATGGGTCCGGAGCCGCTGTGCAGGCACCAGCTTCTGAGAGTGTATTCAGGCCTACAGACTTGCATTTTAAACGGATGCCGTCTTCTTCATCCAGGTCTAAAACTCGCACCACGCCTAGAAAACCGACATCCAAACCGCATGCTCAGGCCCATATGCCTAAAAACAAATGCTTAGAATGGCTGATGACCTTATTACCTTAATTAGGGGAAGCCAGCCTTTCCCCCTCTAAGAGACCTAGAACTGATTTTCCTTCTGATTCTTCTGATCAGGAATCTGATAATGTCCTTCATGGATGCATCTGCAGTCATAACAACTGGGTTGTCCTGTCGTCAGGCAGCCCTTCGGTCGGCCGGATTCCAAAGTCCGGGTCCGGCTTCGGCTGATGTCGCACTTCACCCGACGTCATCTCTGCTGGTCTTCGGGTATAAAGGCATCAGCCGACGCCATTTTCTTCAGTCTTTCTTGCGGCGGCGAAGCAGAAGCTGTTCGCAAGTGCCGGTCGGTCAGATCCAGAGATTACTACTACCGAATACTCCTCAAGACTTCTAAAGCTAAGTACCCCGTTGGGGACTCTTTCTTGCCTCAGCCGATGTCAGAAAAAGTCAATAACTGTTTAACTTGTGGGAAACAAATACCTCATAAAGATTTCCACTCTTACTGTTTGCCTTGTTTAGGCCCAGACCACGACGTAGCAGCCTGTTCGGCCTGTGCTTCTTTCAACCGACGAACGCTTAGACGTCGGTCGGAGTTTGCTGAACAGTTTTTCGGCTCTGAATTTGCGTACATTATGCCGTCGGATCCTCCGACTACCCAAATTATTAAAAAACGCAAAGAAAAAGACCGACACTCGCGGTCCGCGGTTTCGGCCAAAACCATGGTTAAGCAAACTGCGAGTGTCTCGGTTTCGCCGAAACCGAAAACTGATCAGAGTACAGCCGAATCAATGACTACTACTGAGGTTCCGGTTACCTTACTTGAATCGGCCTCAGAAATTTTACCTACTACAGTGGTTACTAGTGACTTATCAGACACCATCCCTTTGGATGTCTCTACCCCAGCACGTGGTGCTGCTAGGCCTCCTGCAGCCATGTCTATTAAGGCCTTCGCCAGGGCTAAAGCAGCCAAATCTACTAAGTCAGTGCCTGTTAAACCCCTCTCAACCAGGCCCACTTCTAGTTCACAAATGCTTACTCTGGCAGAAGATTTAATATCCTTAATTAGGGGATCTCAATCTCACCCAGACAGGGCCTCTCAGCCGCCAGAAAAGAGACCTAGAGCAGAGCCCCTCGAGCCTGTGTCCTCTGATGATTCTGCGGAAGACTCAGATATTACAGACCAGCCAGAGGCTCCTTTCTCCAATTTTGAGGACTCAGATGCTGAAGAATCCATTCCAGCTGCTTCCCCACCAGAAGAATTCTCCTTTGGGGAAACCTTACATGCCATGAGAGAACATTTCCAATGGCAGGCACAGGATTTTTCAGACTCCAGAAAAAGACTTAGGACTTTTCTGCACCTACCACAACACAGGCCCTTAGCTATACCTCCTGTCCTCCCTGTTGTGGACGATGCATTTAATGATGTTTGCACTGCACCAGATTCTTTACCTCCAGCACCTGCCAAACCAGATAGATTTTACAGGGTGCCAGACACTCATAATCACCTATACAAGGCCCCTCTTGCAGACCCCGAAACTATATCCCAGGGCCCTAAGGCAGTAGCCTCAACCACAGCAAAAAAACCCCATTCCTTCTGAAAGGGAAGCCAGGTCTTTAGACAGATGGGGCAAAAAGGTTTACACCTCTGCTACTCTCTCAGCTAGAGCTTTAAACTGTCAGTTTCACATGATACAATACCAAGAGTTTATGCTTGATCAGTTAACTAAAAAGCTATCCTCTGATGACTCTATAGATAAGAAAAGTCTATTAGAAATGGTAAATAACATACAACAGGTTAGTAACCATTCCTTAAAATGTGGCTATGATGCACTGGAGGCTTCATTTAGATCAGCCATGACTGGCACAGTGATAAGAAGACATGCATGGCTGAAGGAACAAGTTTTACGGATCATGTTAAAGCTAAGTTATTAGATGCTCCTATGGATAAGACCAGTTTGTTTGGTACACCTGCCCAGCAGGTAATGAAGAAAATGGAAGAAAAGGCAAAATCTGTACAAACTGTTAAAGATTTCTTGCAGGTTCAGCCCCAAGGTTTAGCAGGAACTGGCCTGCCAAAAATTGGTCCTTTCCTGACTCCACAAGATCCCAAAGGGGCAGGAATAGACGTTCCAGAGGCAGAAATCAAACCAGAGGGGTGCCTACAGAGGGCGACAGTGGCAAGGTAATAACAGAGCTACAGGCACAGCCACTACCACTACAACAGGGCAATCACAGTGACTTGATTCTAACTCCGCCTACCAGGGAACAAATAGCAGCACCCTTAGGCGGAAAATTAACCTTATTTTCAAAGAACTGGCACTATATCACAAAAGACAAGTGGATTTTGCAAACCATAGACCAAGGTTACTGGTTCCACTTCCACACTATACCAGTCAAAAGAGGAATGCCAAACCTACCTCCAAATCAAAAAACAGAAGCTCTACAGCAGATAATGCAATTAACAAAGATGAGAGCTGTGGAAAGAGTACCAGTAACAGAACAAGGCAAAGGATTCTACTCCAGACTATTCCTAGTTCCAAGAAAGGAAAAAAGTTGGAGACCTATTCTCGATCTGTCCACCTTAAACACATACATCATTGTCCCAAAATTCAAGATGCTGACCCTACAGCAACTTCTTCCCATGCTGGGCAAGGAGTGTTGGCTGGTAACTCTAGATCTCAAGGAGGCATACCTGCACGTCCCCATTCGACCAATTTGCAGAAGATACCTCAGATTTCTTGCAGGATCAGAGCACTATCAATTCTCAACATTGCCCTTTGGCTTATCTACTGCGCCCAGAGTATTCACGAAATGCCTGGCATCAGTAATCGCCCACTGCAGACTACAGGGAATCCAAATTTATCCATACCTGGACGACTGCCTGCTACAAGGGGACAACAAAAGCAAGCTGACAACAGATTTACAAAGGGTCATTTACTTGCTACAAGCACTGGGATATACAGTCAATTTGCAAAAATCAAGGCTGATTCCATCCCAAACAAGGACATTCTTGGGCGCGGAATTGGACACAGTAAAACAAATGGCATTCCTAACTGCAGAAAAACAAAAAGATCTCCTCTTTACTTCTTGGCACTAACAAACCACAGCAAGCTAACAGCAAGAAAAGTTCTGCAGGCCTTGGGCTTCATGGCATCATGCATAATCTTGGTTCCACATGCCAGACTGCATATGAGAAAACTACAGTGGTACCTAAAGAATTTATGGTCCCAACACAGGCACAGCCTAGAAATAGAAATTCCACTAATTCCATGCCTAAAACAGGAGTTCCTATGGTGGGCTCAAGCATGCCAGTCAAACCCAGGCTTACCCTTTCACAAATATCAAGCAAGCCAAACCATCACAACAGACGCCTCAGACCTAGGATGGGGGGCTCACATGCTGGACAAATGCGTGCAAGGATTGTGGACGCAGGACCAACTTCACCTGCACATCAACCTAAAAGAAATACTGGCAGTAAAACTGGCAATCCAAAAATTCAGACCATTTCTCAAAGAAGGCCATTTGATGATAAGGACAGACAACACCACAGTCATGTGGTACATCAACAAACAGGGAGGCACTCATTCATACCCCTATGCAGAATGACTTTGGACCTTTGGAACCTGGCACTCAGCTACAACATCCAGTTACAGGCAATGTTTGTACCGGAAAGGAGAACACTCTAGCAGACATGTTAAGCAGAACCACCTCGGATGCTCACGAATGGATGCTACACCGGACATCTTCAAGACCATCGCAAAGAAATGGGGAATGCCACAGATAGATCTATTCGGTTCCCCTCAACCACCAGCTCAAAAATTCTGCACAAGGACATTCCATCCACTTGCATTGAAAGTGGATTCGCTCTCCTTCAGCTGGAAAGGCCTGACAGCATATGCATTCCACCTCTTCCCTTGATACACAAGGTATTACTAAAAATCAAGGAGGAACGTCCAAGGATAATCCTGATAGCTCCAAACTGGCCAAGACAACACTGGTACCCATTGCTGAGGAGCATGTCTCGGGACAAAATGTGGTCAATACCCTGATGCCTTTGATGTTAACTCAGAACAACTACAGCATCATGCATCCAAACCTAAAACGTTGCAGCTGACTGCATGGCACATCACATAGCAGCAACTATTCCAGATCTCTCCCAAAGGGTTAAAGACATTATCCTTGAAGCCCGCAGACCTTCAACAAGAAGGAACTATGCAGGAAATGGAAAAGGTTTGTCATTTGGAGTGCTGAAAGAGGAAGGATGTGTCAATATAGATATGGCTAACATTCTGGAGTACTTGGCAGAGCTTCTACATACAGGCCTGTCCTATTCCTCCATCAAGATACATGCATCAGCTATTTCAGCAGAATACAGCTTTGATCCACCTGTCTTCTCACATCCTCTACTCAGGCAGTTCCTCAGAGGGATCAAGAATGTAAAACCTCCTAGGAAACCACCACTGCCAGCTTGGGATTTGAACTTTGTGCTAGAAAAGTTGACACTCACCTTTTGAACCAGCAGCAACAGCAGACCTACAGCATCTTTCATGGAAAACTGCTTTCCTACTGGCAATAACCTCAGCAAGGAGGGTTTCTGAACTTCAGGCCCTAATGGCAGTACAACCCTTCCTAATCTTCCACCAAGACAGAGTGTCCATGAGGACTAATCCTACATTTATGCCTAAGGTGGTATCCAGAGTGTCCCTAAACCAGGCAATCCACCTACCTACCTTCTTCCCAACCCACAAAACAGAGGGAAAGAATGCTGCATACCTTGGATGTACACAGACAGCTACGCTACTACCTGGACAGAACAAAAAGTAACAGAAAAACTGACCAGCTTTTTGTAGCCTATGCAACAGGAAGGGAAGGAAAAGCAATTTCCAAACAGACAATCACCAAATGGATAGGAAATTGCATACGATTCTGTTACTCCTTCCATGGAAAACCAATTCCACAGAACATACGACCTCATTCTACAAGAGCAACAGCCACTACCACAGCCTTCTTACGAGGAGTGGCAACCAAGGACATTATTGAGGCGGCTACTTGGACCTCCGTGCATACATTTGCCAAGCATTATAATTTACCACTGTATTCCAGATCCCGAGCAGGGTTTGCCACTGCTGTACTGCAAGGGATCCTAACCACACCATAATCTATTCTTCCTCCTCCCCTAGTTGGCTATGGTATTCTACCCAGTTGTTATGACTGCAGATGCATCCATGAAGGACATAGTACAGTTTTGTACCTACCATAAATGTAGATGTCCGAACTGGATAGCATCTGCAGTCATTTACCTCCCTCCTTCCCCTCTGTGGTACTCCTAGGGTATTTACCTCCTAATAGCTAGCTGGTGGGGGGAGTCTCTTATAGTGTATTTGTTTGTATATATGTACATACATGCTTATTTTTTATGTTTGCCTTTTATCCTTTGGGAAACATTGGCATTTTTACCCAAACTTTAGCCTTCCAAGAGGGCAACTGGCATCTGGGGCAAGAAACACTGAAGAAAATGGCGTCGGCTGATGCCTTTATACCGAGACCAGCAGAGATGGCGTCGGGTGAAGTGCATCAGCGAAGCGGACCCGACTTTGGAATCCGGCCGAAGGGCTGCCTGACGACAGGACAACCCAGTTGTTATGACTGCAGATGCTATCCAGTTCGGACATCTACATTTATGGTAGGTACAAAACTGTACTTTTCTGCTCCTTCTGATTACCAGGATTTGCCATTATCTACCTATGAGGATTCTGATGCAGAGGATTCCATTCCCTATGCTTCCCCCCCAGAAGATTTTTCTTTTGGTGAAACCTTGCACACTCTTAGGGAGCATTTCCGCTGGGAAAGTCAGGATTACTCTAACTCCAAAAAGAGGCTTAGGGAATTCTTACTCCTTCCTCAACACAGGCCTTTAGCTATCCCTCCTGTTCTGGACATTGTAGATGATGCTTTCTTGGAATCTAGCCTTTCCCGAGACACTTCACCTCCAGCTGCCAGAAAACCTGACCGGTATTACAGAGTACCTGACTCTCACAAGTTCCTCTTCAAGAATCCTACTGCGGATCCAGAGACCATTTCCAAAGGACCAAAAGGCATTAAGGCTACTGCTGCCAAAAATCCTACCCCTTCTGATAGAGATTCTAGAGCCTTAGACAGATGGGGTAAGAAGGTATACACTTCTGCTACTTGGCAATTAGGGTTTTAAATTGCCAGTTTTGTACTTTAAGTACCAGCAGCATATTATGGGACTACTTAAACAGAAAATTATGTTGATTCCTGACTGTGCTGAACACAAAGAATTACAGGATTTAATGCATTCTGCAGAACAAGTTGGTAAACATACTTTGCAATGTGGTTTTAACTCTTTAGAAGCATCTTGCAGGGCTGCTGTCACTGGGTCTGTACTTAGAAGGCATGCTTGGCTTAAGGAGCAAAACTTGTCAGATCATGTTAAAGCTAAATTACTGAATGCTCCCTTAAACCAAGACTGCCTGTTTGGCAACAAAGCAGAAGTCCTTCTCAAAAGGATGGAGGAAAAAGCTAAATCTATGCAAACTGTTAAAGATTTCCTACATGTACAGCCTCCCAGATTTAGTAGACATTGGCCTTCAGAGAATTGGTCCTTTCCAGTCTCTTCCAGGCCCTCTCAATCCAAACCCAGGAACAGTAGACCACCTAGGTTACAATCTCAGACTGCGCACAGGTCTAAGCAGTGGGGGGGGTGCTCCCACTTCCAAAGCAGGGAGCAGTAAACCATCCCCCTACGGAAAAATGGCACAATGACTTAATTTTAACCATCCCAAGTCCTGCTCAGCTGCCTGCTCCCTTAGGAGGAAAGCTCGCCCTGCATGCAAAAAAACTGGGAACTCATTACCCAGGACAAATGGATTTTGAATATAGTTTCCCAAGGATACAGATTCCACTTCCACTCCCTACCAACCCCAAACAGTTGGCCAGACCTACCCCCAAATAAGTGGGCAGAGGCCCAACAGCGGGATGTCCTTCAAGGATGCATCTGCAGTCATAACATATGGGTTGTCCTGCCTCAGGCAGCCCTTCGGTCGGCCGGATTCCAAAGTCTGGGTCTGGCCTTGGCTGATGTCGCACTTTCCCCAACGTCAGAGCGCCTGGGGTATAAAAGCATCAGCCGACGCCATTTTCCCCAGTCTTTCTTGCCGTGCGGTGCCCGAAGCAGAAGCTGTTCGCAAGTGCCGGTCGGTCAGATCCAGTGAATTCAGCTACCGAAGACTTCGAAAAAGCTAAGTACCCCGTTGGGGACTCTTTCTTGCCTCAGCCGATGTCAGACAAAGTAAATAATTGTTTAACTTGTGGGAAACAAATACCTCATAAGGATTTCCATTCCTACTGCCTTCCTTGCTTAGGCCCAGACCACGACGTATCGGCCTGTTCAGCCTGTGCTTCCTTCAACCGACGAACTCTTAGATGTCGGTCGGAGTTTGCAGAGGAATTTTTTGGGGCCACTTTTGCATATAAAATGCCATCGGAGACTCCGACTTCGCATTTGGTGAAAAAACGGAAGGACAAGGACCGACACTCGCGGCCCGCGGTTTCGGCTGAAACCACGGTAAGGCCTACTGCGAGTGTCTCGGTTTCGGCTGAAACCGAGTCATGAGATTCCTTCTTCCAAAATCATTCAACCGGCCACCGCGGCCCAGGAAGCCCCGGCTGAGTCGGCTACCGAGATACCTACCGAAACCAGTGCCCAGGTAATGTCCGACACCATTCCCTTGGACATTTCTACTCCTGCACGTGGGGCAGCTAGGCCCCCTGCTTCCATGTCCATGAAGGCTTTTTCTAGCTCTAAGGCTGCTAAACTTTCTAAAGCCTTGCCTCCCAAATCTACCTCCCAGAGGCCTTCCTCTAGTTCTCAGATCCTCAGCCTTGCTGAGGACCTTATTTCTTTGATTAGAGGTTCACAACCTCACCCTGAAATGGCTTCTCACCCACCGCCTGACAAAAGGCACAGGACTGACCCCTCTGACCCACACTCTTCTGATGAGTCCACTGATGGATCTGACTTGTCAGACCACCAAGAGGGGGCTTATTCGCCCTATGAGGATTCTGATGCTGAAGAATCTATCCCTTCGGCCTCCCCTCCTGAAGAGTTTTCTTTTGGTGAGACCTTACACTCCATGAGAGAGCATTTTCAATGGCAAGGTCAGGAATTCTCTGATTCCAGAAAAAGACTAAGGACCTTTTTACATTTGCCTCAACATAGGCCCTTAGCTATACCTCCTGTTTTGACTGTAATTGATGTGTATAATGATGTCAGCTCAGCCCCTGATACTCTCCCTCCGGCCCCTGCCAAACCTGATAGATACTACAGGGTCCCGGATTCACATTTCCATTTGTATAAAGCCCATTCTGCAGACCCAGAAACTATTGCTCAGGGCCCTAAAGGGGTTGCGGCTGCAACTGCCAAAAATCCACTACCCTCTGAAAGAGAGTCTAGAGCTTTAGAGAGATGGGGAAAGAAGGTATATACTTATGCAACTCTTTCCGCCAGGGCATTAAATTGTCAATTTCATGTGATACAGTACCAAGAGTATTTGTTAGATGAACTGAATAAGAAACTTTCTTCTGCTGAACCCCTTGACCGTAAATCCCTTCAGGATTTGGTACACAACTCTCAGCAGGTTAGTAATCATTTCTTAAAATGTGGCTATGATGCATTGGAGGCTTCATTTAGGTCAGCTATGACTGGGGCAATTATTCGTAGGCATGCCTGGTTGAAGGAACAATCTTTGCCAGACCATGTTAAAGCTAAGCTCCTGGATGCTCCATTGCAGAAACAAAATTTATTTGGCTCCTCTGCTCAGGAGGTCTTAAAAAAGTTTGAAGAAAAGGCAAAATCTGTGCAGACAGTTAACAATTTCCTGCAAGTACAACCTCAGAGATTCAGCAGAAACTGGCCTACTAAGAACTGGCCTACTAAGAACAGACGCCCCAGAGGCAGAGGCCAATCGAAGGGCTCCTACAGAGGTCGTCAGTGGCAGCCTGCCAACCCAACCAGAGGATTAGTGCAACAGCAGCAACAACTACTACTACACCAGGACAGGCTCAATGACTTTATTCTGATTCCGCCTACCAGGGCTCAACTGGAAGCACCCTTGGGCGGAAAGCTTGCTTTATTCTCAAAAAACTGGCATTATATTACAAGGGACTCATGGACATTGCAAATAATAGACAAAGGATACAGGTTCCACTTCCACACTTTGCCAAAAAGAAATGGAATGCCAAACCTACCACCAAATGAGAGGGCAGAGGCTTTAAAGCAGATCAACAACTTGCTTCAAATGAGAGCTATAGAAAAGGTACCACTTTCAGAACAAGGCCAAGGATTTTACTCCAGACTATTCCTTGTACCAAGAAAAGAAAATCAATGGAGGCCTATTCTCGACCTGTCCTCACTCAATGCTTATCTCATTGTGCCAAAATTCAAGATGCTGACCCTACAGCAACTTCTTCCCATGCTGGGCAAGGAGTCTTGGCTGGTGACTCTAGATCTCAAGGAGGCATACCTGCACGTCCCTATTCGACCAAGTTGCAGAAGACACCTCAGATTTCTTGCAGCATCAGAGCATTATCAATTCTCAGCATTGCCCTTTGGCTTATCTACTGCGCCCAGAGTATTCACGAAATGCCTGGCATCAGTAATTGCACACTGCAGACTACAGGGGATTCAAATCTACCCATACCTGGACGACTGCCTTATACAAGCGGACAACAAGGGAAATTTGATAAAGGACTTGGCCTATGCCATCCACCTGCTACAGGCCTTGGGATACACAGTCAACATCCAAAAGTCAAGACTTGTTCCATCCCAAAGGATAACCTTTTTGGGTGCAGATCTGGACACAACCACCCAAATGGCCTTTCTCACAGAAGAAAAACAAAAACAACTTCCGGATTATTTCATGATTCTGACAAGACAAACTCAGCTTACTGCAAGGAAAATCCTGCAGGCCCTGGGTTACATGGCATCCTGCATACTTCTGATACCACAGGCCAGGCTGCACATGAGAAAATTACAATGGTACCTAAGGAGTGTATGGTCTCAACACAGTCACAGTTTAGAAACCTTGGTACCAATCATTCCTTGCCTTCAAAAGGAATTCCTGTGGTGGGCTCAGGCCTGCCAGTCCTACAGAGGGTTGCCTTTCAAAAAACCAAAAACAAAACAAACCATCACCACGGACGCTTCAGACCGAGGATGGGGAGCACACATGGAGGGCAAATGTATCCAAGGCCTATGGTCTCAAGGGCAGCTACGCATGCACATAAACCAAAAGGAAATGCTGGCAGTGATGCATTTCATCGAGGCTTTCAAACCCTTCCTCCATCAAGGCCATCTGTTAGTAAGGACAGACAACACCACGGTCATGTGGTACATCAACAAGTAGGGAGGCACACACTCCTACCCTCTATGCCGGCTGGCTATGAATCTATGGGAACTATGCCTGAAACTCAATATCCAACTACAGTCCCAGTTCGTGCCAGGAAAAGAGAACACACTGGCAGACAGCTTAAGCAGAACTACCATGGTTGCACACGAATGGATGCTGCACCCAGACATCTTCCAACTCATAGCAAAGACATGGGGAATGCCGGAGATAGATCTGTTCACCTCCCCCCTCAACCATCAACTGAAGACATTCTGCTCAAGGACATACCACCCACAAGCTTGGAGGGTGGATTCTCTCTCTTTCAGCTGGAAGGCTCTAAAAGTATATGCCTTCCCACCTCTCCCATTAATGTACAAGGTTCTACTGAAGATCAGGGAGGAACAGCCAAGAGTGATTCTGATAGCTCCAGACTGGCCAAAGCAACACTGGTATCCACTATTGAGGAGCTTGTCACAGGCAAAACCATGGCCTCTCCCCCTATGGCCTCTTCTTCTGATGCAGAACAATTACAAGATCATGCATCCCAACTTGAAAACATTGCAGCTAACTGCCTGGAACATTCCTTAAATCCCAATCAGAATGTTTTATCACAGAGGGTGAAGGACATTATCATGGAAGCTCGCCACCCTTCCACAAGGAAGACATACTCAGCTAATTGGAAAAGATTCCTCATTTGGAACGCATCAAAAGGCTCAGATGTGACAGTGGCAAGCGTGACACATATTCTGGAATACTTAGCAGAATTGTTCCACAATGGCCTGTCCTATTCCTCCATTAAGATTCATGCCTCAGCAATTTCAGCAGAATACAATGTGGATCCGCCTATCTTCTCACACCCTCTCCTCAGGCAATTTCTGAGAGGGATAAAAAATATTAAACCTCCAAGAAAACCTCCTCTACCTGCTTGGGATCTTAACTTTGTGTTGGAGAAACTAACACTTCCTCCTTTTGAACCAGCAGCATCAGCGGATCTACAGTTTCTGTCTTGGAAAACTGCATTCCTTCTGGCAATAACTTCAGCAAGAAGAGTATCTGAGTTACAAGCATTAATGGCAGTGCAGCCATTTCTTATCTTCCATCAGGACAGAGTCTCACTAAGAACCAATCCTACTTTTATGCCAAAGGTGGTATCTAGAGTATCCTCGAACCAAGCTATTCACTTGCCTACGTTCTTCCCAAATCCACAGAATAGAGGGGAAAAAATTCTGCACACCCTGGATATACACAGACAACTACGCTACTACTTGGACAGAACTAAAAGTAGCAGAAAAACTAACCAACTATTTGTAGCATATGCTACTGGGGTGCAAGGAAAAGCAATTTCCAAACAGACAATTTCAAAATGGATAGGAAATTGCATTTGTTTTTGTTACTCCTTTCATGGAAAGACAGTTCCTGCAAACATCAGGCCTCATTCCACAAGGGCCACCACTACAGCCTTCCTACGAGGGGTGGCTACCAAGGACATTTTAGAAGCTGCTACTTGGAGCTCCGTGCATACATTTGCCAAACATTACAATCTGCCTTTATACTCCAGATCCAGAGCAGGTTTTGCTACTGCAGTCCTGCAGGGGATTTTAACTACACCATCCTTTTCTTAGTACCTCCTCCCCCAGATTGGCTATGGTATTCTACCCATATGTTATGACTGCAGATGCATCCTTGAAGGACATAGTACAGTTTTGTACCTACCATAAATGTAGATGTCCGATAGGTATGCATCTGCAGTCAGGATTACCCTCCCTCCTACCCCTCTGTGGTACTCCTAGGGTGCTTACCCCTCTTTTAGCTAGCTGGGGGAATCTATTATGGTGTATTTGTTTGTATATACATAACTTTGCAAATGTTTGGAACTTTATTACTTTTATCCAAATTTAGCCTTCTTAGAGGGCACCTGGCATCTGGGGCAAGAAAAACTGAGGAAAATGGCGTCGGCTGTTGCTTTTATACCCCAGACGCTCTGACGTCGGGGAAAGTGCGACATCAGCCGAGGCCAGACCCAGACTTTGGAATCCGGCCGACCGAAGGGCTGCCTGAGGCAGGACAACCCATATGTTATGACTGCAGATGCATACCTATCGGACATCTACATTTATGGTAGGTACAAAACTGTACTTTCTCTCTTGTAAGTGTCAGGGCTATTCATCCTGTCCCAGCAGAACAAAGGGGACAAGGTTTTTATTCAAGACTTTTCCTGGCACCCAGAAAAGACAGCTCCTGGCGTCCTATCCTGGACTTCTCTATTCTAAACACCTTTTTGGTAATCCCAAATTTCAAAATGCCTGGTTGGCAACCTTAGACTTAAAGGAAGCTTACCTGCATATTCCAGTAAGGGAATCTTGCAGGAAATAACTACACTTCAGGGCAGGCTTCCCTTTGGCTTATCTACTGCGCCCAGGGCATTCACAAAATGTCTAGCTCCACTCATTGCATTTTGCAGGCAGAGAAATATTCAAATATACCCATACTTGGACGATTGTCTGATTCAGGCAGAAAACCAGGACTTGCTATTACACAAACTTCTAACCTCTCTAGGGTACACCATAAACGAAAAGAAGTCTCACCTAATACCCTGCCAGCAGATTGTATTCGTGGGAGCAAGCTTGAACGCAACTTCCCAGATGGCTTTCCTCTCTCCGGAGAAACAAGTTCATTTGACAGCCTACTTCAAAACTATTGGCCACAAAACCCCAGCTATCTGCAAGGAAAATTCTGCAATCCCTGGGGTTCATGGCCTCTTGCATTCTACTAATTCCATATGCAAGACTTGTATACGAGGAAACTACAATGGTATCTAAAAAGCTTATGGTGTCAACATTCTCAGGACCTGGAATCAATGATTCCTATCATTCCCTGTATAAAGACAGAATTCCTTTGGTGGGCAGAAGCCTGCTACCTCAACAAGGGTTTCCCTTTCACTCTATCCCCTGCCACCCAAACCCTAACAACAGACGCATCAGACTATGCATGGGGGTCTCACTTGGCAGGGCAGTGCATTCAGGGCAAATGGAACTTGAGACAGATGCATCTGCATGTCGACCAAAAAGAAATGTTAGCTGTACAGAATTCCCTGACAGCCTTCAAAGACCGCATTCTTCCAGGACAACTATTGGTAAAGACAGACGCCACCACAGTTATATGGTACATAAACAAGCAGGGGGAACCCAGTCGTACCCTCTCTGCAGACTGGCCATGGCTCTGTGGAACACAGACTTGAGTTACCAAGTGCACCTACAAGCTCAGTTCCTGCCAGGCAAGCTAAATTCACTGGCAGACGACTTAAGCAGAAATCTCATGGACCACATGAATGGAAATGGGAACCAAAAATATTCAACCACTTGAGGAACAAATTAGGGACTCCAGAGGGTAGACCTGTTTGCCTCCCCTCAGAACTACCAATTGGACAAATTCTGCACAAGGACTCTCACAGTCAAGCCTGGAAAGTGGATTCTCTGTCCTTTACCTGGGAAAGCCTCTCAGTTTATGCCTTCCTCCCTCTGCCTGTCCTCTCGAAGGTTCTGCTAAAGATCAAACAGGACAAGCCAAGGACAATACTGATTGCACCAGACTGGCCACGCCAGCATTGGTGTACCCCCTCTTGCGCAGTATGACACTGCTGGAACCATGGCACCTGTCTCAGACCCCTTCCCTGCTGTCCCAGCAGGCAGGCCAGATTCTGCACCCTCGGCTTCAAACCATGAGCCTTGCAACCTGGCTAATTCCTTGAGCTCTCCAATAGCATTCCTCAGTAAGCAGGTGCTAGATGTCATTCTGGAGGCAAGGAGGCCTAGTACTAGAAAGTCCTATGCTGAAAAGTGGAAAAGATACAGTTCATGGAGCCAGACTCAGGGGATGGGCACAACGGTACCCAGCTTACCTCATATTCTTCAGTACTTAACAGAAATGCTCCACAAGGGCCTATCCTTCTCGTCAATTAAAATTCATGCCTCTGCCATTTCAGCTCAATATAATACTGAGCCCACCCCTCTTCTCTCACCCTTTGCTAAAACAATTCCTTGGGGGCCAAAAATTTAAGGCCACCCAGGAGAGCCCCTACTCCAGCCTGGGACCTTAACATTGTATTGGAAAAGCTCACTCTCCCTCCCTTTGAGCCAGCTGCAGCAGCAGAGTTGAAATTCCTTTCTTGGAAAACATCATTCCTTCTAGCCATCACTTTAACAAGAAGTGTGTGTGAATTACAGGCCTTCGTGGCAGTGGAACCCTTCATTATCTTCCATGCAGACAGGGTTTCCCTCAGGACCAATCCTTCCTTTATGCCCAAGGTGGTGTCTGGTGTGGCCTTAAATCAGTCCATTCACTTGCCTACTTCCCTAATCCACAAAACAAAGGAGAATGAATACTACACTCTCTGGACGTGCACAGACAACTTAGATTATATTTGGACAGGACTAAGCCTCTCAGAAAATCTGAACAGTTGCTAGTTGGCTTTGCTGCAGGGGCAGAGGGGAAGGCCATTTCAAAGCAAACCATTTCCAAATGGCTAGCCCATTGCATTCATTTCTGCTACAAGCACTGTGGAAAACCTACCCCACAGGGGATAAGATCACATTCCACCAGGGCTGCATCTACCTCTGCTGCCTTTCTCAGAGGAGTCCCTACCAGGGACATCCTAGAAGCTGCTACCTGGAGCTCTGTACATACCTTCACCAAGCATTACCACATGCCTCTTTTTTTCTAAATCCAGAGTTGGTTTTGCCACTGCAGTCTTGCAGGGCTTAATAGCTGGCCCTAATGCTCTCAAACTTTCTCCTCCCTTCCTTAGCTTTGGGAATCTACCCAAATGTGATGACTGCAACAGTGAAACACAAAGAACATAGTATAGATGTTCATCGTGTTACACTGCTGCAGTCATTACACTTCGGTTATCCTGCTGTCAGGCGATTCCCCAGTCGGCCCGAGTTCCAAAGTCTTGGTCCGCCGTCTGTTGCTGTCGCCTCCTCCCTGACGTCAGTGCAACAGGGGTATATAAGATGCAGCCGACACCATTTTCTTCTGTCTTTCTTGCCGCGCGGAGACCGAAGCAAAAGCAGTTCGCAAGTGCCGGTCGGCCGTCTCATGAGATTTTCATTCCGAATCCAGAACCGAAGTCTTCTACAAAGCTAAGTACCCCGTTGGGGAAACTTTTTCTTGCCTCAGACCGATGTCAGTAAAAGTTAATAACTGTATTTCTTGTGGGAAGCAAATACCTCATAAGGATTTCCATTCCTATTGTATCCCATGCCTAGGCCCAGACCACAACGTCACTGGTTGTCTGTTTTGTGCTAGGTTTAACAAGCGCACTATTAAATGTCGGTTTGATTTTGCCCAACATTATTTTGGTAGGAAATTTAATTATACCATGCCGTCGGAACTTCCGACGACCGGAATACACAAAAAGCGCAAAGGCAAGGATAGGCATCCGAGGCCCAAAACTGACGACAAAGCCTCTTCTAGGCCAGTCGCGGGTTCTTCGGTTTTCAGCGAGGCGCCTTCGCAGCCCCTGACGACCACTTCTGTAGAAGCACAGGCCGCCTCTGACTCCCACGTGGAGATGGCTGGGCCTTTGGACGCACAAGTTATTTAGCCTACCGAGACTAACCTTACAGAGGGATCTGGAGTAGCTGAGCAACCCACAGCTTCAGAGGGTGTCTTCAGACCTACTCAGTTAAGCATTAAACCCTCAGCTAAGTCTAAGCCTCCTTTAAAATCAAAGAAACAAAGAAACAAATACAGCATTCTCCAGGGCAGGCCTCCATGCCCAGGAAACAAATGCTCAAAATGGCCGAAGACCTAATCACTCTGATCAGGGAGTCCCATCCCCCTCCTGATAAAAGGCCTAGACAGGATGCAGACTATGACTCATCCGACCAGGTGTCCATCTCTTCTGATTCATCCTCAGACCTAGGATACTCTTTACCCCCTTATGAGGATTCTAATGCTGAGGAATCAATTCCATCAGCCTCACCGCCTAGGACTCCTTTGAGGAAACCCTACATACCATGAGGGAGCATTTGCACTGGGAAGGCCAGGATTACTCAGAATCCAAAAAAAGGCTCAGAGACTTCCTTTTATTACCTCAACACAGACCCCTATCTATTCCACCAGTGTTAGATATTGTGGATGATGTGTACACTGAATCCAGCTTAAATCCCGATTCCTTACCTCCAGCCCCTGTTAAACCTGACAGGTACTACAGAGTCCCTGACTCTCATACATTTCTGTATAAAAGCCCTGTAGCTGACCCTGAAACTATTTCTCAGGGACCCAAAGGAGTTAAGGCCTCATCAGCCAAGAATCCAGTTCCCTCTGACAGAGATTCCAGAGCATTAGACAGATGGGGAAAGAAAGTATATACGTCTGCAACTTTAGCAATGTGAGCCTTAAATTGCCAGTTTCACATGCTAAAATATCAGCAATTTTTACTGTCTCAGTTAAAACAAAAAATACTACCAGAATCAGATCCTCCTAATTTTAAAGAAATGCAGGATTTATTGCATGCAGCTGAACAAGTGGAAAAGCATACTTTGCAATGTGGTTTTGATTCTCTAGAGGCCTCCTGCAGAGCAGCAGTTACAGGCTCTGTCATTAGAAGACATGCTTGGTTAAAGGAGCATACGTTACCAGATCATGTTAAAGCAAAATTATTGGATGCACCTTTGCAGCAGGATGTGTTGTTTGGAGTTAAGGCAGAAGAGGTATTAAAGAAAATGGATGATAAGGCAAAATCTATGAAAACGAAGGATTTCTTACAGGTTCAGCCTCCTAGATTTAGCAGAAACTGGCCAACTAAGAATTGGTCCTTTCCAATTACAGACAGACCTCAAAGGAGAAGATACAGACGTCCAAGAGGTAGAGGTCAAACACAAGGTAATTACAGGCCTCTACAATGGGTTGCATCAGGCCAGAAAGAAGGGGAAGACAGGCCCCAACCATATAAAAAGCAGCTACAATGGCTTCCCACTACATCTGCCAAACAAATCCCTCTTGGCAGCCCATCTTGGTAGGAAAACTGGCACTCTTCTACCACAATTGGCAAATGATCACCAAAAACAAATGGGTTCTCAACATTGTATTTCAAGGTTACAGGTTCCACTTTCACACTCTGCCAAGGTTAAAAGTAATGCCTAATCTGCCACCAAATCAATGGGCAGAGGCTCAAAAACAAATTGCAGCACTCATGGATATGGGAGCTATTCAAAAGGTACCATCACAGGAGCAAGGACAAGGATTTTACTCAAGACTCTTTCTGGTACCCAGAAAGGACAAAGCCTGGAGGCCCATTCTGGATCTTTCATCTCTAAACACTTACCTGGATGTTCCGAAATTCAAAATGTTGACACTACAGCAGCTTCTTCCCATGCTGGGCAAGAAAGCTTGGCTCGTGACTTTGGACCTCAAGGAAGCATAGCTGCATGTCCCTATCAGACAAAACTGCAGAAGATACCTCAGATTCATAGCTGGTTCAATGCACTACCAATTCTCGGCACTGCTCTTTGGCTTATCTACTGCGCCCAGGGTCTTCACAAAGTGCCTGGCACCAGTAATTGCATTTTGCAGACAGAAAGGAATTCAAATTTATCCGTACCTGGACGACTGCCTGATTCAAGCAGAGAGCAAGGACATTCTTCTAAAGCATCTGGCTTTTGTAAAAAAGTTAAGTTGCCTGGGGTACACAGTAAACGAAAAGAAATCAAAACTAGTGCCCTCACAAGAGAGTATATTCCTGGGTTCCAGCTTGAACACAACGGCCCAGATGGCTTATCTCATGCCAGACAAGCAAGGACAACTGACTCAATACTTTCAATTGATGGCAACAAAGACCCAACTCCCTGCAAGAAAAATTCTGCAGGCCTTGGGTTACATGGCATCCTGCATACTACTAATTCCATATGCCAGACTGCATATGAGGAAACTACAATGGTACCTAAAGAATGTATGGCCTCAACACTGTCAAGTTTGGCAACAGTTATACCACTAATCCTTTGCCTTCAACAGGAGTTTCAATGGTGGGCTTAAGCTTGTCACCTCAACAAGGGACAGCCTTTTACACAACCCACAGCCAGGCAAACACTGACAACAGATGCATCGGATTACGCCTGGGGAGCACACATGGCAGGCAAATGTATTCAGGGCATGTGGCCCGCAGAACAAAGGCATCTTCACATCAATCAAAAAGAGATGCTAGCTGTACAAAATGCCCTTATAGCTTTCAAGGACCTGCTTGCATCCAGGACAACTACTGCTAAAGACAGACAACACCACAGTTATGTGGTACATAAGCAAGGGGGCACTCACTCCTACCCCCTATGCAGACAAGCCATGACCTTGTGGAACACAGCTATAAACCTTCAAGTTCATCTGCAAGCACAATTCCTGCCAGGAGAGAAAAGCGCACAGGCAGACGACTTAAGCAGAAACATCATGAATGCCCACAAATGGGAATTGAATCCACAAATATTCAGAATGATAACACAGAAATGGTGGAGCCCGGACATAGATCTGTTTGCATCCCCAATAAACTGCCAGCTACAAAAATTCTGCACAAGGAGTTACCATCCACAAGCATGGAAAGTGGATGCCCTCTCATTCAGCTGGGAGAACCTACAAGTATACGCTTTCCCACCACTACCTCTCCTGCCAAAGGTGCTCATAAAAGCCAGGCAAGAAGAGCCAAAGATGGTCCTGATTGCACCAGACTGGCCACGCCAGCACTGGTACCCAGTCTTAAGGAGCTTAGCACAAGAACCACCCTGGATTTTGCCTAAAATCCCACATCCGCTGACTCAGCACAACAATCAAATACTACACAGCCAGCTAAAGACCTTAAACCTAGCTGCATGGAAGATTCCTAAGTCAAGCAAGCAGTGCCCCTCTCCAAAGCTGTTATGGATGTCATTCTGGAGGCCAGAAGGCCTAGTACCAGGAAAGCCTATCCGGATAAATGGAAGAGATTCTGTGCCTGGAACCAAGCTCACAGCCTTGACCCTCTTGTCCCAAACATTCCTCAGATACTACAATACTTAACTGAGATGCTGGACAAAGGCCTCTCCTTCTCATCCATCAAGATCCATGCCTCTGCCATCTCTGCTCATTACAACATGGATCCACCAATTTTCTCTAATCCTCTGTTAGAACAGTACCTCAGAGGGGCTAAAAACATAAGACCGCCCCGTAGAGCACCTACTCCAACTTGGGACCTCAACTTTGTTTTGGAAAAACTAACTTTACCTCCTTTTGAGCCAGCTAACACAGCAGAATTAAAATATATCTCTTGGAAAACTGCTCTGCTCCTGGCAATAACATCAGCAGGAAGAGTTTCAGAATTACAGGCACTAATGGCAGTGGAACCTTTCCTCATTTTCCACCAGGACAGGGTGTCTTTAAGAACTAACCCTACGTTTATGCCAAAGGTGGTATCCAGTGTGGCGCTAAACCAAACTATTCACCTGCCAACATTTTATCCTAAACCACAGAATAAAGGGGAGAGACTACTGCACTCTTTGGACATTCACAGGCAGTTACGCTTCTTCTTGGACAAAACCAAAGCTTTCAGAAAATCTGAGCAATTATTGGTATCATATGCTGCAGAAGCACAGGGGAAAAGCCATTTCAAAACAGACTATTTCAAAATGGATAGGACATTATATATGTTTCTGCTACACATACTTTGGAAAACCTGTACCTAGCAGCATTAGATCTCACTCCACCAGGGCAGCAGCCACTTCAACTGCCTACCTCAGGGGAGTTACCTACCAAGGATATTTTGGAAGCAGCAACTTGGAGTTCTGTACATACCTTTACCAAGCATTACCATCTGCCTCTATACTCTAAATCCAGAGCTGGCTTTGCCACTGCAGGGCCTTATAGCCACCCCGAATGCCTTATAGAACCAGCCACCCTACCTCAGCTTTGGGATTCTACCCAAGTGCAATGACTGCAGCAGTGTAACACGATGAACATAGTACAGTTTTGTGCTTACAATAAATGTAGATGTTCGAGTGTATACACTGCTGCAGTCCAGTTTACCCTCCCTCCTTCCCCTCTTATGGGCTGGTACGTACCTATGTCTTCTATCCTTACTACCTATGGGGACTATTTGCTGGTAGCTGTAAGCTGTTTTTTGCTTTTCTTATGTATGGTTTATTAGCAATTGGAATTGCCTACTATTTAGAGGCACCTGACATCTGGGGCAAGAAAAACTGAAGAAAATAGCGTCGGCTGCATCTTATATACCCCTGTCGCACTGATGTCAGGGAGGAGGCGACAGCAACTGACGCCGGACCAACACTTTGGAACTCAGGCCGACTGGGAAACCGCCTGATGGCAGGATAACCCAATTGTAATGACTGCAGCAGTGTATACACTCAAACATCTACATTTATGGTAGGTACAAAACTGTACTTTGTGTACGCTTACCATAAATGTAGATGTTTGAGTGTATTCACTGTTGCAGTCCTGGTTACCCTCCCTCCAGCCCCCTGACTTCTCTTGGCTCTACCTTTTATTCTTGTTTGGTGTTTTTTTTTCTGGTGTATTTGCTTTTTGATGGAAGTGTAACATTTCATATAATTGCTTCCCATTGTGGGGGCACCTGACATCTGGGGCAAGAAAAACTGATGTAATGGAGTCGGCTGCATGTTTTATACCACTGATGACCTGATGTTAGGGAAGAAGAGACAGCATCCGACGCAGGAATCCAAGACTCTGGTATTCAGGGCGACTGAGGGCTACCTGCAGACAGATAACCCAAATGTGATGACTGCAACAGCGAATACACTCGAACATCTACATTTATGGTAAGTGTACACAACTGTACTTTCCTGAGGCAGGGACTCCCCAGACTTTGGAATCGACTGCCCATACATGTCAAGCAGAGCACCTCTTTGGCCCTCTTCAAAAGGGACCTTGATTGGATGAGAGATAGGAGGTTCACTGCAGGATCATGTCCTAGACAGGGGTCCAGGGAAGTGAATACTGTGGGAAGAAATAGCCAGGGAATTGTTATGGCTAGGCTTGTATAGGCCCTAGGACCGATAGCCTAGTACCAACCTAGGAACCTATGGATGTCCTTCATGGATGCATCTGCAGTCATAACAAGTGGGTTGTCCTGTCGTCAGGCAGCCCTTCAGTCGGCCGGATTCCAAAGTCCGGGTCCGGCTCCGGCTGATGTCGCACTCCACCCGACGTCATCTCTGTTGGTCTTCGGGTATAAAGGCATCAGCCGACGCCATTTTCCTCAGTCTTTCTTGCCGCGTGGCAAGCAGAAGCTGTTGCAAGTGCGGTCGGTCGGATCCAGAGATTACTTCTACCGAATACTACTTGAAGACTTCTAAAGCTAAGTACCCGTTGGGGACTCTTTCTTGCCTCAGCCGATGTCAGAAAAAGTTAACAATTGTTTAAACTGTGGAAACAAATACCTCATAAAGATTTCCACTCTTACTGTCTGCCTTGTTTAGGCCCAGCCCACAGCCTGTTCGCCTGTGCTTCTTTCAACGCCACGGCTTAGGCGCCCGGTCGGAGTTTGCAGAACAGTTTTCTGATTTTGCGTACATTATGCCGTCGGATCCTCCGACTACCCAATCTAGCAAAAGCAAGATAAAGACCGACACGTCCGCGGAAACCATGGTCAAGCAAACGTGTCTCTGTTTCGCCGAAACCGAGAAAACTGAACAAAGTACAGCTGAACCTATTCCTACAACTGAGGCCCCTGCTACAACTCTTGAAAGCGACTTCAGAAATTTTACCCTACGGTGGTTGACTTAGACACCATCCCCTTGGATGTTTCTACCCTAGTGGTGCTGCTAGGCCTCCAGCAGCCATGTCCATTAAGGCCTTCGCCAGGGCTAAAGCAGCCAAGACTACTAAAACAGTGCCTGTTAAACCACCCACATCCAGGCCCTCTTCTAGTTCTCAAATGCTTACTTTGGCAGAAGATTTAATTTCTTTAATTAGAGGATCTCAATCTCACCCAGACAGGGCCTCTCAGCCCCAGAGAAGAGACCTAGGGGCAGAGCCCCGAGCCAGTGTCCTCTGATAATTCTGCTGATGAATCAGACATAACTGACCAGCCAGAGGCTCCCTTCTCCAATTTTGAAGATTCTGATGCTGAAGAATCCATCCCAGCTGCTTCCCCACCAGAAGAATTCTCCTTTGGGAAACCTTGCATGCCATGAGAACAGTTCCAATGGCAGCAACAGGATTTTTCAGACTCCAGAAAAGACTTAGGACTTTTCTGCACCTCCCACAGCACAGGCCCTTAGCTATACCCCTGTTCTCTCTGTGGTGGATGATGCTTTCAATGATGTTTGCTCCTCCAGATTCTTTACCCCAGCCCCTGCCAAACCAGACAGATTTTACAGGGTGCCAGATACTCATCACCACCTTTACAAGGCTCCACTTGCAGACCCAGAAACTATATCCCAGGGCCCCAGACCATAGCTAAAAACCCTATTCCTTCTGAAAGGAAGCAAGGTCATTAGACAGATGGGGTAAAGGTCTACACTTCAGCTACTCTCTCAGCTAGAGCTTTAAACTGTCAGTTTCACATGATACAATACCAAGAGTTTATGCTGGATCAGTTAACTAAAAACTGATGAATCTCTTGATAAGAAATATGTATTAGAGATGGTAAATAACATACAACAGGTTAGCAACCATTCCTTAAAATGTGGCTATGATGCACTGGAGGCTTCATTTAGATCAGCCATGACAGGCACAGTGATAAGAAGGCATGCATGGCTAAAGGAACAAGCTTTACGGATCATGTTAAAGCTAAGTTGCTAGATGCTCCTATGGACAAGACAAGTTTGTTTGGTACATCTGCCCAGCAGGTTATGAAGAAAATGGAAGAAAAGGCAAAATCTGTTCAAACTGTTAAAGATTTCTTGCAGGTTCAACCCCAAGGTTTAGCAGGAACTGGCCTGCCAAAAATTGGTCCTTTCCTGACTCCACAAAATTTCAAAGAGGCAGGAATAGGCGTTCAAACAATCCAGAGGAGGTGCCTACAGAGGAAGACAGTGGCAAGGTAACAACAGAGGCACAGACACAGCCACTGCCACTACATCAACACAACCACAGTGACTTAACCTAAATCCGCCTACCAGGGAACAAATAGGAGCTCCTCTAGGCGGAAAGTTAACCTTATTTTCAAAGAACTGGCACTACATAACAAAGGACAAGTGGATTTTACAAACCATAGATCAAGGTTACGGTTTCACTTCCACACTTTTCCAGTCAAAAGGAATGCCAAATCTACCTCCAAATCAAAAACAGGCTCCGCCAGATAATGGAGTTAGCAAACATGAGAGCTGTGGAAAGAGTGCCAACAGCAGAGCAAGGAAAGGGTTCTCCAGACTATTCCTAGTTCCAAGAAAGGAAAAAGTTGGAGACCAATTCTCGACCTGTCCACCTTAAATACATACATCATTGTCCCAAAATTCAAAATGCTGACCTTACGCAACTTCTTCCCATGCTGGGCAAGGAGTCTTGGCTGGTAACTCTAGATCTCAAGGAGGCATACCTGCACGTCCCCATTCGACCAATCTGCAGAAGATACCTCAGATTTCTTGCAGGATCAGAGCACTATCAATTCTCAGCATTGCCTTTTGGCTTATCTACTAGAGTATTCACAAAATGCCTGGCATCAGTGTCGCCCATTGCAGACTTCAGGGAATTAAAATTTACCCATACCTGGGGGGACAACAAAAGCAAGCTGACAACAGATTTACAAAGGGTCATTTACTTGCTACAAGCACTGGGATACACAGTCAATTTACAAAAGTCAAGGCTGATACCATCCCAAACAAGGACATTCTTGGAATTGGACACAGTAAAACAAATGGCATTTCTGACTACAGAAAACAAAAAGAACTCCCTCTACTTCTTGGCACTAACAAAACTGAACAAGTTAACAGCAAGAAAAGTACTGCAGGCCTTGGGCTTCATGGCATCATGCATAATCTTGGTTCCATTTGCCAGACTACATATGAGAAAACTACAGTGGTACCTAAAGAATTTATGGTCCCAACACAGACACAGTCTAGAAACAGAAATCCCACTAATTCCATGCTTAAAACAGGAGTTCCTATGGTGGGCTCAGGCATGCCAGTCAAACCCAGGCCTACCCTTTCGCAGAAGTCAAGCAAGCCAGACCATCACAACAGGCGCTTCAGACCTAGGATGGGGGCCACATGCTGGACAAATGCGTGCAAGGATTGTGGACACAGGATCAACTTCAACTGCACATCAACCTAAAAGAAATGCTGGCAGTAAAACTGGCAATCAAAAGTTCAAACCATTTCTCAAAGAGGGCCAGTTGATGATAAGGACAGACAACACCACAGTCATGTGGTACATCAACAAACAGGGAGGCACTCATTCATACCCCTATGCAGAATGACCTTGGAGCTGTGGACCCTGGCACTCAGCTACAACATCCAGTTACAGGCAATATTTGTACCAGGAAAGACAATACCTAGCAGACATATTAAGCAGAACCCGGATGCCCACGAATGGAAGCTTCACCGGACATCTTCAAGACCATCTCAAAGAAATGGGGAATGCCACAGATAGACCTAGCATCACCTCTCAATCACCAGCTCAAAAATTCTGCACAAGGACATTCCACCCATTAGCATGGAAAGTGGATTAGCTCTCTTTCAACTGGAAAGGCCTAACAGCATATGCATTCCGCCTCTTCCTTTGATTCACAAGGTACTACTGAAAATCAAGGAAGAGCGTCCAAGGATAATCCTGATAGCTCCAAACTGGCCAAGACAACACTGGTACCCACTACTGAGGAGCATGTCTCGAACAATATGTGGACAATTCCCTGATGCCTTTGATGTTAGCAGAACAACTACAGCATCATACATCCAAACCTAAAACCTTGCAACTGACTGCATGGAACATCACATAACAGCAGCTATTCCAGAACTTTCCCAAAGAGTTAAAGACATTATTCTTGACGCAGACCTTCAACAAGAAGGAACTATGCTGGAAAATGGAAAAGGTTTGTCATCTAGATGGAAAGAGGAAAAGATGTGTCAAACATAGATATGCCTAACATTCTGGAGTATCTGGCGAACTTCTTCATTCAGGCCTGTCCTACTCCTCCATCAAGATACATGCATCAGCCATTTCAGCAGAATACAGCTTTGATACACCTGTTTTTGCACCCTTTGCTCAGGCAATTCCTCAGAGGAATCAAGAATGTAAAACCTCCAAGAAAACCACCATTACCAGCTTGGGATTTAAACTTTGTGCTAGAAAAGTTGACACTAGCACCCTTTGAACCAGCAGCAACAGCAGACCTACAACACCTGTCATGGAAAACTGCTTTCCTACTGGCAATTACTTCAGCACGGAGGGTTTCAGAACTACAGGCCTTAATGGCAGTGCAACCCTTCCTAATCTTTCACCAAGATAGAGTGTCCATGAGGACTAATCCTACATTTATGCCTAAGGTGGTATCCAGAGTGTCTTTAAACCAGGCAATCCACCTACCTACCTTCTTTCCCAACCCACAAAACAGAGGGGAAAGAATACTGCATACCTTGGATGTACATAGACAGCTACGCTACTACTTGGACAGAACAAAAAATAGCAGAAAGACTGACCAACTTTTGTAGCCTATGCAACAGGAAGGAAGGAAAAGCTATTTCCAACAGACAATCTCCAAATGGATAGGAAATTGCATACGATTCTGTTACTCCTTCCATGGAAAACCAATTCCACAGAACATAAGACCTCATTCTACAAGGGCAACAGCCACTACCACAGCCTTCTTGTGGCAACCAAAGACATTATTGGGCGGCTACTTGGACCTCCGTGCATACATTTGCCAAGCATTATAATTTGCCTCTATATTCCAGATCGAGCAGGGTTTGCCACTGCTGTACTGCAAGGGATCCTAAACACACCATAATCTACTTTTATCCTCCTCCCTAGTTGGCTATGGTATTCTACCCACTTGTTATGACTGCAGATGCATCCATGAAGGACATAGTACAGTTTTGTACCTACCATAAATGTAGATGTCGAACTGGATAGCATCTGCAGTCTCCATCCCTCTGTGGTACTCCTAGGGTGTTTACCCTTCTAATAGCTAGCTGTTGGGGAGTCTTTGTGTATATGTACATACATGCTTATTGTTGTGTTTACCTCTATCTATTTGGAAACATTGGCATCTATCCAAATTTTAGCCTGCAAGAGGGCTTCTGGCATCTGGGGCAGGAAACACTGAGGAAAATGGCGTCGGCTGATGCCTTTATACGAAGACCAACAGAGATGCCGTCGGGTGGAGTGCGACATCAGCGAAGCGGACCGGACTTTGGAATCCGGCCGACTGAAGGGCTGCCTGACGACAGGACAACCCACTTGTTATGACTGCAGATGCTATCCAGTTCGGACATCTACATTTATGGTAGGTACAAAACTGTACTTTTGCCTTATTCTTCCCTCAAAGCTCATCTGTCTGCAATTTCAGCATGCGTTCCTCTGGATCCCCCACTAGCATCCAGACACCCTTCTAAGTTCTTCCTTAAGGGGGTACTTCACCTCAGACCTCCCAGGAAACCGTTTCCTCCTCCTCCTTGGGATCTTAACTATGTGCTTGAAAAGCTTACGCTCTCTCCCTTTAAGCCAGCAGACAAAGCTTCTCTAAAATGTTGCACGTGGAAAACTGTACTGCTAGTGGCCCTGACCTCAGCCAGGAGAGTATCAGAGCTACAAGCCCTTATGGCTGTTTCACCTTTTCTTGTCTTCCACAAGGACAGGGTTACCCTTAGAACTAACTTATCTTTCATGCCCAAGGTGGTGAATGACCTGTCCCTTAACCAGGCCATACACCTACCTACCTTTTTCCCCAACTCACAGCGGGATAGTGAGAGAGTACTGCACTTCCTGGATGTGCATCGACAACTCAGGTTCTACCTGCATAAAACCAAGTCCATCAGACAGGCTGACCAGCTTTTTGTTTCCTTCCACCCTAAAGTCCTGGGGAAGGCAGTATCCAAACAGACCATATCTGCCTGGATCTCCTAGGCCATTCTGCTACCAACTTCATGGTAAATCTCTGCAAAGTGCAGTTAAAGCACACTCCACCAGAGCTATGGCCTCTTCAGGAGCCTTCTTTAAGGGTCTAGATACCTCTACTATTTTAGAGGCAGCTACTTGGTCTTCAGTGTACACCTTCACCAAACATTACAAACTGCCTCTAGACCACCTCCCCAGTCACAGTGAGCTTTGGCACTTACCCTTATGTAGAATACTGCAACATTGGAATAGAAGGATATAGTAATGTGTAAAATCTTACCGTAACCATAGATGTCCTTCTCTTCCATTTTGCAATATTCCTTCCCCTCCTATAAGGTTGCATTTCCCTTTCTGGGTGGCAGTGGACTGGCATTGCCCTTATTAGGACTGTCTCTGATTGCGGCTTTCAGTTCTGAGGGTTGGTGCGTGCAGACCTCACTTTTATGGCCCACGTTGCCCTCAGCCACGTCAGATGTTCTATGCACTTCAGAGGGACTGAAAACTTTTGTATACTGGCCGTACGTACACGAGACAAGAGGAGTAAAGCATATATAGAATACTACAACATGGAAGAGAAGGACATCTATGGTTATGGTAAGATTTTGCACAACTTTTCTATTCTTTTATAGTGTGCTTTCCAGCTTTGAAATTCATCTGGGTCAGCTTATATAGCATATTCCTCACTACCTCATTAGGGACGTCATCCTGACATGTTTGGTTCAGCATATCCTACTAGGAAGAAAACTGGCATTTTTTCAAGGTAATCTGTTTTGAATTTACCATAGACCATTGGGTAAGGGGAATTTTTGGTTTCTGGATACAAAATCAAATTCAGGAGCCAATTACTGTCTTCCACTGAAGTTAAAAGAGCCCTCCTGCCCCCGAGAAGGCTTTACTCTCATTATAAAAGGTTTCTCATCTAGGAAGAAAGAGGTCAGAATCCCTCTCTACTCATCCCTCATTAGACCTATTATAGAATACAACGCCCCATTTGGTATGTAGCTCACTAGACACCTACAACAACTGGAAAGGCCACAAAAATACTTCACTAAGAGGATCTTAGGCCTTAGACGCATGCCCTATATGGACAGACTAAAAAAAAACTCCAGCTATACTCTGTCTCTTATCGCCTACTTAGATGTGATCTCTGCTTGACCTACAAAGCCATGTCTGACCCAGAGCTGCTAGATATGTTAAACCTAAAGAAATCCCAATCCCTCCATGCCACACGCTCCAGGGACCTTAACCTCATTACCACAATAAACAGAACATGCTAGAGGGACAGGTTCCTAACCCAGAGACTTCCCATACTCTGTAACAGACTTCCCATTCACATCAAGCAGAGCATCACTGACCCTCTTTAAGAGAAATCTTGACGAGTGGGTGGGCAATAGGAAGTTCACCCCGGGGATCACTTCAGTGGCCTTGTTTGACAGGGGCACTGGGAACTAACTTTGGGTGGCATGATGCCAAGGAATCTTCTTGGGCTAGGCTTGCATAGGCTCCAGGGCCGTTAGCCTAGTACACACCTGTGAACCTATAAATGCCATAACGCTCTGAAAACAGAGTTTAGAGACCCATTTTGGTCTGCTCCCAGCTAAATTTCATCATAATCACAAATCACTTTCTCCCACTTTCTACATAGGATTGAAGTGTCTTGTCAGCTGTTGCTACCTCTCTCAATTTAGTGCTACTCTCTTACCTTCTTTTAATATTCATGCCTGATTTTTTTTTAACTTCTCTGTTCACTTAACTGTTGTTTGTATTGTCTTTTTAAACATTTGTTTACCGGAAAAGTCTGACTGGGACATAGCCCCTTTTCAGTGAAGCCCTGGGGAGAAAGGATCCAGATGCATGTCTTTTGAATGTGGAAGGAAACCGGAGCACCCAGAGAAAACACATGCGAACGCAGGGAGGACATGCAGACTCCGTGCAGAAGGCACCCCATATGAGAATCTAACCAAACAGCATCTTTACTGTGAGTCGACAATGTTAACTGCTGCACCACTGCGCTGCCCTGATGGGTATTGCTACCAGAGTGTGTTCAGTCTGTATAGCTCTAGTCTTTGTTCATCTAATAAAGGGCAGTTGTATCTGCTCATACCTGTATAACTGTCTCTTAAGATGTTTTTCAAGGAGGAGCTAAAAAAAAGTTCTTGTTTGCTTTACCCTATGCCCAGCATATCTTGACGTCTCTCTCGGGAGCTTGAAGGTCCAGTCTTGTTATAAATCACATGAAGATGTTCCTTGGAGCAGTCCTGGACACCAAGGAGCGAAGACCTTTTCCTTTTCACCAGAAAAGTTTTCTATACTGAATTGTGTTCTGCATGGCATCAGGGGCTGTCCTGAAGGCACTCTGGTACATGCCAGCTGTCCGTACTCATAGTTGCTCTAGTTAGGTACTGCTGGACCTTTCCTATGCAAAGCCTGAAGAATATGTAGCATCATCATTTTCATATACTGTGGAAGGTACAACCATTTATGTTGGCAGGCATTCCTGCTGCTGGTCAGCTTGTGCGCACCATTCTTTACCTCTAATCCCAAGTGCTGGTTGTGGGTGCATCAAAATTTGGCTGGTGAGCTCATGCAGAAGCCTTGAATGTTCACAGAAGGTGTAAACTGCAGGACAGGATCAAGAACATCAGTGTTAAGGAGATGATAGGCCTAATTTATGCACTCCAAATATCCAGCAAGCTAGGAGTCTGTAGTAACATACAACATCATAGTCATGTAGTGTCAATAAAGAAGGGTGAACTGGCTTTTACCACTTTGCAAGATGGTTATAATTGCCAGGAGCCTGACTGCCCAACAGACTTTACATTTTCAAGCTTTATATCATCGTGGCAGACCAACTCAGCAGTCTCATCTCAAACTCCCCAAACTGAAGGAAGAACTAAGGGTCTTCCATATTCTGACCCTGAAGTAGGGGACTGAAGAGGTAAGTTATTATTTCATTTCTGAATCACAGCCTTATGAGATTTGTGAGTGTATGACATTTATTTTTTCCTCTAGTTTGTTACAAATGCCTGATGTTCATCGTGTTTCACTGTTGCAGTCCTTACAAAATGGGTTATCTAGCTCCCGGTAGCCCACAGTCGGCCAGGATACCAAAGTCCTTGGTATATGACGTCGGCTGCCTTCGGTTTAGGCCTGACGTCAGGATGTCGGGTACAAAGGAAGGCAGCCAATGCCATTTCCTCAGTCTTTCTTGCCGCGAAGCCCGAAGCAGAAGCAGTTTGCACAAGTGCCGGTCGGCCGAGTACCTTCTTTTTGTATTCCAACTGCTTAGTTGAAGACATCCTTAGATAAGTACCCCATTGGGGACCTTCTTTTCTTGCTTTAACAAATATCAGAGAAAGTTAATAACTGTCTTGCCTGTGGAAAACAGATTCCGCATCGTGATTTTTACTCATATTGTATTACTTGTTTGGACCTTGAGCATGACGTCCCTTGTTCTCTGTTCTTCTTTCAACCCGCGTACCATACGCCATATAGCTAGGATCTTGTTCAAGCATTTCGGGGGTTGGCCTAAGTTCGTCGGTATGGCGTCTTCTGGTCTCCCGACATCAGATGTTCCTAAGAAGTGCAAGGATAAGGACCGCAACAAGCTTGGGGTCAAATTAGCCGACGATGTCCCTGTTAAGTTGGTTGTCGGCCCAGTGGTAGTCAGTGAGGAGCTTTCTTTGCCCCTGCAGTCTGCGGATGTTCAGCAGCAGCAGGCACCTGCAGAGACATTTTCTGAGTCCTCCATACCGCAGACTTCCACTTCGTCCTCTGACTCTGCCAGTCGCCGCCTCTGATGAATCTGGAGCCGCTAAGCAGGTGCCGACTTCTGAGGCCTCTTTTCTTCACCCGGAGACTAGATCCAGACCGACTACCTTGATTCAGACTTCTGCGGTGGCAAGATCTCCCGAGTCCCTCCGGCTTTCTAGCAGACCATTCAGCAGAAAATCTACTTCAAAGCAGGCACCGGCCTCAGGCTCAGATAGTTAAAATGAGTAGTGATTTCTTGATGCTTATCAAGGGCTCTCAGCCACTTCCTTCTTAGAGGATTAGGGAATTGTCCCCAGAAATTTTGTCTGCCTCAGACTCTGAGGTTTCCAGCAACTCTGCTGATGAAGAGGGAAAAACTCAACTTTTTTCTGGTTTTGAGGATTCTGATTCTGATGCAGGAGACTCCATCCCTTCTGTCTCCCCTCCAGAAGATTTTTCTTTTGGAGATGCTCTGAATACTCTTAAGGAGCATTTCAAATGGGAAAGTCAGGACTACCCTCCATCTAAAAAAATGGATTAGGGAATTCTTGGATTTGCCACAGCATAAGCCTTTGGCTATCCCTCTGGATGTTCTTCATCTCACATTGCTGCAGTCCTTACACTTGGGTAGTCCGCTGTCCTCGGTCGGCCCGAATATCAAAGTATAAGGCTGACGTCGGTCAAGGCGCATTTGACTGACATCAGGACGTCAGGGTACAAATGCGCATGACCGACGTCATATCCTCAGTCTTTTTTGCCGCATGGTCCGATGCAGAAGCAGCGTTGCAAGTGCCGGTTGGCGTTCTGAAATTGTTCGATTTCGGAGTTTCAGACCGAGTCAAAGTTGGCTAAGTACCCGTTGGGGAATATTTTAGTTTTTCTTGCCTCAGTGGTTTACGGATGTCAGAAAAAGTGAATAATTGTATTTCTTGTGGGAAACAGATACCGCATAGAGACTACCATACTTTGTGTATTCCTTGTTTAGGGCCTGAGCACGACGTTGTTGGGTGTCGCTCTTGTGCTAGATTCAATAAGCGCACTATTAAGAAGATTAGATTGTGCCAGGTTAGTCTTCGAGCGGTGCAATTATAAAATGCCGTCGGATGCTCCAACGCCCGCTTCTTCGAAGAAGCGCAAGGACAAAGCAGTTAAGCCTAGGCTAGAAGAACCGTCAGTACCGGACGCCGGTTCTTTGGAGGTGTCGGTGGAGCCGGTGGTTCCACCGGAGGTTTCTTTGGGATCCCAGGGAGACTTTGTTATTGCAGGATGTGGCCTCTCAGGAGGCAGGCCAGGCTGATGGGGCTTCTCAGGTTACTATTCTCCCCTCCCTGCCTAGGGTGGTTAGGCCCTCTCCTTCTGTTTCCAAGGCTTCTCCTAGGGGCAGGCCAGGTTTAGCTTCAGTTGGTGTTACCCCTAGCTCTTCAGGAACTGTGCCCAAGAAGCATATGCTTAAAATGGCAGAAGATTTGATTACTTTGATTAGGGGTTCTATGCCCCCTCCTGATAAGAGACCTGGGGTGGAGTCTGAGCTAGGGAGTTTTGAGCAGGCTTCAGATATTTCAGAGTCTTCGGCCGAAGACTTGCAGGAGTACTCTCCTTATTCTGATTCTGATGTGGATGATTCTACTCCTTCTGCTTCTCCTCCTGAGGATTTTTCTTTTTCAGAAACTCTTCATTCCATGAGGGAGCATTTTAAGTGGGAAGGTCAGGACTTCTCTGATTCCAGGAAAAGGCTTAGGGAATTTTTATTTTTACCCCAGCATAGGCCTTTGGCTATACCTCCTGTTTTGGATGTAGTGGAAGATGTTTTTACAGAGGCTTCTCTTAATCCTGATTCTTTGCCTCCTGCTCCTGTTAAACCGGATAGGTATTACAGGGTGCCTGAAGCTCATAAGTATCTTTTTAAGAGTCCTAGGGCAGACCCAGAAACTGTTAGCCAGGGGCCTAAAGGTGTTAAGGCTTCTGTTGTAAAGTATCCGGTTCCTGCAGACAAAGAGGCCAGGGCCTTGGATAGATGGGGAAAGAAAGTTTATACTTCTTCCACTCTTGCTATGAGGGCTTTGAATTGCCAGTTCCACATGTTGAAATACCAAAACTATCTCCTTTCACAATTGAAGTCTAAGGTTGATGCTCTGGCAGAAGGTATTGATTGCAAAGAGTTGCAAGATTTAGTACATGTTTCTGAACAGGTGGGTAAGCATTCTTTGCAATGTGGTTTTGATGCTGTACAGGCCTCGTCTAGGGTGGCTGCCACTGGGTCAGTTCTTCGCAGGCACGCCTGGCTGAGGGATCAAAATTTATCTGAACATGTTAAAACAAGGATTTTAGATGCTCCTTTACAATCTGACGTGTTGTTTGGTCCTCCTGTTGAGGCAGTTTTAAAGAAAATGGAAGACAAGGCTAAGTCTATGCAGACTGTTAAAGATTTTTGCAGGTCCAGCCTCCAAAGTTTAGTAGAAATTGGCCTGCTAAGGGTGGACGTATCCTTCTTATGATTCCCAGTCTAGGGGTAGATCTAGGCGTGGTAGGGTAGAGCTCAGGGCTCTTTCAGGCCTAGATCAGGAGTTCTCCTGCACAGTCTTGGTGAAGGCAGGGGTCAGTCCTTTCGTAAACAGACCCAATGACCTACCTTTTCAGCTGCCAGAGCCTTCTCGTCTGGCAGCACCTTTGGGAGGAAGGTTGGCTCTTTTCAAAGAAAATTGGAGTTTAATTACCCAAGACAGATGGGTTTTGGATATCATACACCACGGTTACAGGTTTTATTTCCATACCTTGCCTCCTTTCAAAGGCATGCCAGACGTTCCTCCTCAACAAAGAATAGAGGCTCACAAGCAAGTTTCTCTGTTACTCCAAATAGGGGCCATACAGCCGGTCCCTATGCCAGAAGTGGGCCTAGGATTTTATTCTCGCCTGTTCCTAGTACCAAAGAAGGGGAACACGTGGAGACCAATTTTGGATTTATCTACCCTCAACACTTATCTGGACATTCCCAAGTTCAAAATGTTGGCGTTACAGCAGCTTTTACCTCTGCTGGGCAAAGATCATTGGATGGTAACTTTGGATCTCAAGGAGGCTTACCTTCATGTTCCTATCAGACTAAGTTGCAGGAAGTATCTGCGTTTTCGAGCTGGGACTTCTCACTATCAGTTCTCTGCATTGCCCTTTGGCTTATCTACTGCCCAGAGTGTTCACGAAAGTTCTGGCTCCAGTGATAGCTTTCTTCAGGCTAAAAGGAATACAGATCTATCCTTATTTGGACGACTGCCTGATTCTGGCTCAAGGAAGGGAAGAGCTTCTTCATCATTTGGAATATGTGATAGCAGTGCTAAGATGCCTGGGGTATTCTGTGAGCGAAATAAAGTCCAGTCTAGTACCCTCTCAGGACATGTGCTTTCTGGGTGTGAGACTGAATACAGCATCCCAGATGGCCTTTTAACCCCGGACAAACAAAAGAGTCTATCCCTTTACTTCCATCAACTATCTCATCAGTCCGGGCTGACTGCAAGGACAGTCCTTCAAGCCTTAGGGTTCATGGCATCTTGTATTCTGGTGCTTCCCAATGCCAAACTGCATATGAGGAAGCTGCAATGGTATCTCAAAAATGTATGGACACAGCACTGCCAAGATCTGGACACTGTCATTCAAATAATACCTTGCATTCAAAAGGAATTTTTGTGGTGGGCTCAGGAATGTCACCTAAACAAGGGACTCTCTGTGACCCGGCCAGAGGCGAGTCAGATTTTAACGACAGATGCCTCAGACAAAGCTTGGGAGCTCATCTAAATGGAAAGTGGATACAAGACAAGTGGCCTGCCAGACTACAACATCTACATATCAACCTGAAGGAGATGTTAGCAGTCCAGTTTGCATTAATAGCTTTCAAGGATTTACTTCTTCCAGGGCAGGTGTTGATTCTAACAGACAACACAACTGTCATGTGGTACATCAACAAGCAAGGGGAACGCATTCTTATCCTCTATGCAGGCAAGCAATGATTTTGTGGGAGACTGCTCTCAGTTTACAGCTCAATCTTCAGGCAAGGTTTCTGCCAGGAGCACACAACTCCTTAGCAGATGTGTTGAGCAGACGAATTATGGATCCCCACGAGTGGAAATTGGATCCTCATGTATTTCAGAAATTGACAGTGTCATGGGGAACTCCAGACATAGATCTGTTCGCTTCTCCACTAAACCATCAGCTGCCAAAGTTTTGCACAAAAAGGTTTCATCCCACAGCTTGGAAAGTGGATGCTCTTTCTTTCAATTGGAGCAATCTTTATGTGTATGCCTTTCCACCTCTGCCTCTTCTCCCAAAGGTACTTCTAAAGGTCAGACAGGACAAGCCAAGGATGATTTTAATAGCTCCAGATTGGCCTCGACAGCACTGGTACCCTTTACTGAGAAGTCTGGTACGGAAGCCTCCATGGCCTTTGCCTTCGATTCCACACCTGTTGTCACAGGAGGACAGCCATTTGCTCAATGTCAAACTTCACTCTCTTCACCTAACAGCCTGGCATATTCTGTTTTGAACCATAGAAGGTCTCAACTTCCACAACAAGTTTTGAACGTGATTTTGGAAGCTAGAAGGCCTAGTACAAGGAAAGTGTACGCAGATAAATGGAAGAGATTTTTATTTTGGAGTGCAGCAAAAGATTTTGATGTTTCTGAGCCTAATTTGAGTGTGGCTCTTCAATATCTTACTGAGTTACTGGACAAAGGTTTGTCTTTCTCTTCTATTAAGGTGCATGCTGCAGCAGTTTGGACTCACTATGGTTGTGACGCACCGTTGTTTTCTCATGCTTTGTTCAAGCAATTTCTTAGAGGGGCAAAGAATATAAGACCCCCAAGAGCTCCTACTCCTGCTTGGGATCTCAATTTTGTGTTGGAGAAACTCACTCTACAACCTTTTGAGCCTGCAGCTACTTCTGAGTTGAAATATTTATCATGGAAGACTGCTTTTTTGTTGGCAATTACCTCTGCAAGAAGGGTTTCTGAATTGCAGGCCCTTATGGCGGTTGAGCCTTTCTTAATTTTCCATAAGGATAGGGTATCTTTACGTACTAATCCTTCCTTTATGCCTAAAGTGGTTTCTAGTGTGGCTTTAAACCAGACTATTCATTTGCCTACTTTTTATGCAAATCCCAAAATAAAGGGGAAAAGATTTTGCACACTTTAGATGTACACAGGCAGTTGCGATATTATTTGGACAGAACTAAAGGGTTCAGGCAGTCTCAGCAGTTATTTGTTTCTTTTGCTTTAAGTTCTCAGGGCAAGCCTGTGTCAAAACAAACTATTTCTAAGTGGATTGGGTTTTGCATTGCTTTCTGTTATTCCCATCATGGCAAGGAGATTCCAGCTGGGATTAGGCCTCATTCCACTAGAGCTACTGCCACTTGACAGCTTTTGAGGGGTGGCAACCAAGGATATTTTGGAGGCAGCTACTTGGAGTTCAGTGCATACTTTCTCTAGGCATTATCACCTGCCACTTTATTCTAAATCCAGGGCTGGTTTTGCCACTGCTGTTTTGCAGGGCATTTTGGCAGCTCCTGCTTCCTTATAGTTTGGCCATCCTCCCATACCTCTGCTTTGGGATTCTACCCAAGTGTAAGGACTGCAGCAATGTGAGATGAAGAACATAGTACAGTTTTGTACCTACCATAAATGTAGATGTTCAAGATCCACATTGCTGCAGTCAATACCCTCCCTCCTTCCCCTCTGTAGTTAGAGGTGGTTGTGTGGGTTGAGTTGTACATATTGTGTATATAGTGTATATGTTGTACATATAATTAGGGCAGGGGTGCTTGGATGTTTGTTTGCTGTCTTTTGGTTTTGACCTTTATTTTTAGGGTCTTCTGACATCTGGGGCAAGAAAAGACTGAGGATATGACGTCGGTCATGCGCATTTGTACCCTGACGTCCTGATGTCAGTCAAATGCGCCTTGACCGACGTCAGCCTTATACTTTGATATTCGAGCCGACCGAGGACAGCGGACTACCCAAGTGTAAGGACTGCAGCAATGTGGATCTTCGAACATCTACATTTATGGTAGGTACAAAACTGTACTTTTTGGAAGTTGTTGATGTTTTCATGTAGAATTCTTTGATTCCTATTTCTGTTCCTCCTACTCCCAGAAAGCCTGACAGGTATTATAGAGTTTCCTGATTCTCATCAGTTCCTTTTCAAGAATCCTACTGCTGATCCAGAGATTATTTCTCAGGGCCCTAAGGGTGTTAAAGCCATGGTTGCTAAAAATCCTGTTCCTTCTGGCAGGGAATCTAGGGCCTTGGATAGATGGGTTTAAAAGGTTTATACTTCTTCCACCCTGGCTATTAGATCTGTTAATTGTCTTTTTCATATGCTTAAGTATCAGCAGCATACTTTGGGGACTATTAAGGCTAAAATTGCTGGTGTTCCTTCCCTAATGGAGAGTAAGGACATGCAAGATTTATTGAATTCTGCCACTCTTGTCACTAAACATTCTCTGCATTGTGGTTTCGACACTTTGGAGGCTTCTTGCAGGGCAGCAGCCACTGGTTCTGTCATTAGAAGTCATGCTTGGCTCAGGGAACAGCCCCATGTTCATCGTGTTTCAGTGTTGCAGTCATTACACTTGGGTTATCCTGCTGGCAGGCTACCCGCAGTCGGCCTGAATTCCAAAGTCCTGGTCCAGCGTCGGTTGCTGTCGCCTCTTCCCTGATGTGAGTGCGCCAGGGGTATATCAGATGCAGCCGACGCCTTTTTCTTCAGTCTTTCTTGCTGCGCGATGCCCAAAGCAAAAGCAGTTCGCAAGTGCCGGTCGGCCGACTCCTGAGATTTTCGAAATTGAATTTCAGATCCGAAGACTTCAATAAAGCTAAGTACCCCGTTGGGGAAACTTTTTCTTGCTCCAGACCGATGTCAGTAAAAATTAACAATTGCATTTCTTGTGGGAAGCAAATACCTCATAAGGATTTTCATTCTTACTGTATTCCTTGCCTAGGCCCTGACCACGATGTTGCTAGTTGTCGGTTTTGTGCTAGATTTAACCAACGCACTATTAAGTGTCGGTAAGATTTTGCTTTCCATTACTTTGGCCGAAGGTTTAACTATATAATGCAGTCGGAACAGCCGACGACCGGAATTCATAAAAAGCACAAGGAAAAAGAAAAGGACAGGCATCCAAAGTCCAAAACCGACGAAGCCTCTTCTAGGCCAGTCGCCGGTTCACTGATGCTCAGTGAGGGGCTTTCGCAGCCCCTGAAACCCGCTACCTCAGAGCCACAGGCCGCCTCCTACTCCCACGTGGAGACAACTAGGCCTCTGGAAACTCAAGGTATTGGGCCTACGGAAACTACTCCCTCAGATGGGTCTGGAGCCGTTGAGCAGGCATCTGCTTCTGAGGGTGTTTTCAGACCTACACAGCTTTCTATCAAGACCAATTCAGCAACCAAGACAAAGGCTAAAACACCTTTAAAGGCAAAGAAACAAGTACAGCATTCTCCGGGACAGTCATCCATGCCTAAGAAACATATGCTTAAAATGGCCGAGGACCTAATTACTTTGATCAGGGGTTCCCATACCCCTCCTGACAAAAGGCCTAGGCAAGACACACTGACTATGATTCCTTTGATCAGGTTTCTATTTCTTCTGATTCCTCTTCAGAACAGGGATATTCTATTCCTCCCTATGAGGACTCTGATGCTGAAGAATCCATCCCTTCAGCCTCTCCTCCTGAGGACTATTCTTTTGGGGAAACCCTGCACACCATGAGGGAGCATTTCCATTGGGAGAGCCAAGATTATTCAGAATCCAAGAAAAGGCTCAGAGATTTTCTTTTATTGCCTCAACACAGACCTCTTGCTATCCCTCCTGTGCTAGACATTGTAGATGATGTTTCTTCTGAGTCCAGTCTGTCTCCTGATTCTTTACCCCCTGCACCAGTTAAGCCAGACAGGTATTACAGGGTTCCAGATTCACATAAATTTCTTTATAAAAACCCTGCTGCTGACCCAGAAACTATATCTCAGGGTCCCAAAGGGGTCAAGGCTTCCACTGAAAAAAACCCTGTTCCTTCTGATAGGGATTCTAGAGCTCTGGACAGATGGGGAAGAAAAGATTAAACCTCTGCTACTTTAGCTGTAAGGGCTTTAAACTGCCAGTTTCACATGTTTAAATATCAGCAATACCTAATGTCTCTGCTAAAACAGAAAATGCTGACAAACTCTGAATGTCCTGAAAACAAGGAAATGCAGGATTTATTGCATGCAGCTGAACAAGTGGGAAAACATACTTTGCAATGTGGTTTTGATTCACTAGAGGCTTCTTGCAGGGCCGCATTTACAGGCTCTGTCATTCGAAGGCATGTTTGGTTAAAGGAACAGAGTCTGCCTGATCATGTTAAAGCAAAATTATTGGATGCCACATTATAACATGATACTTTTTTGGTGTTAAGGCAGAAGAGGTGTTAAAGAAAATGGAGGATAAAGCTGAATCAATGCAGACAGTCAAGGATTTCTTACAGGTTCAGCCACCCAGATTTAGCAGGAACTGGCCTTCTAAGAATTGGTCCTTTCCAGTGTCAGACAGGCCACAAAGAGGCAGATACAGACGCCCTAGAGGCAGATCTCAGGCCCAAAGCTCATACAGGCCTAAACAGTGGGGTGCTCCTGCCTCCAAAAGCGGAGAAGACAAATCACAACCTTATAGGAAACAGTCCCAATGACTTCCCACTGCCAGTGCCAAGCACTTACCTTTTGGCAGCACCCTTAGGGGGAAAGCTAGCACTTTTCTCACAAAATTGGCACATGATTACGCAGAACAAATGGGTACTGAATATTGTTTCTCAGGCCTACAGGTTCCACTTTCACACCCTGCCAAAGACAAAATGTATGCCAGACCTGCCACACAATCAATGGGCAGAGGCACAAAAGCAAATTTCATCTCTCATGGACATGAGGGCTATTCAAAGAGTACCACAGCAAGAGCAGGGGCAAGGATTTTACTCAAGACTTTTCTTGGTACCCAGAAAGGACAAAGCTTGGAGACCAATACTGGACCTATCTATTCCAAATACTTTTCTGGAAGTTCCAAAATTCAAAATGTTGACACTACAGCAACTTCTGCCCATGCTGGGCAAGAAGGCTTGGCTTGTAAATTTGGACCTCAAAGAGGCATACCTGCATGTCCCAATCAGACAATCTTGCAGAAAATACCTCAGATTCATAGCTGGCTCAATGCACTACCAATTCTCTGCACTGCCCTTTGGCTTATCTACTGCGCCCAGGGTCTTCACAAAATGCCTGGCACCAATAATTGCATTTTGCAGACAAAAAGGAATTCAAATATATCCCTGCTTGGACGACTGTCTTATTCAAGCAGAAAGCAAGGACATTCTATTAAAGCATCTGGCGTTTGTAAAAAGATTACTAATTTGCCTAGGGTACACAGTAAACGAAAAGAAATCAAAACTAGTGCCCTCTCAAGAGATAATATTCCTGGGTGCAAGCTTAAATACAACTGCCCAGATGGCTTATCTCACGCCAGACAAACAAAGGCAACTGACTCATTACTTCCAAATGATGGCAACAAAGACCCAGTTACCTGCAAGAAAAATTCTGCAGGCTTTGGGCTTCATGGCATCCTGCTAATTCCATATGCAAGACTGCATATGAGGAAGCTACAGTGGTATCTAAAAAGTGTTTGGACTCAACATTGCCACAGCCTGGAAACAATAATTACCCTCATTCCCTTTCTGCAACAGGAGTTTCGATGGTGTGCACTGGCCTGTCACCACAACAAGGGACAGCCATTCACTTTACCCACAGCCAAGCAGACACTAACAACAGATGCATCGGATTATGCCTGGGGGGCACACATGGCAGGAAAATGTATACAGGGCTCATGGCCCGCAAGCCAAATGCATCTTCATATCAATCAAAAAGAGATGCTAGCTGTACAGAATGCCCTGACAGCCTTCAAGGATCTACTCTATCCAGGACAACTACTGCTAAAGACGGACAACTCTACAGTCATGTGGTACATAAGCAAGGGAGCACACATTCCTACCCCCTCTGCAGGCAATCCATGAAGTTGTGGAACACATCATTAACCTATCAAGTGCATCTGCAAGCACAATTCCTGCCAGGAAAGACAAATACTCTGGCAGACGAACTAAGCAGAAACCTCATGGACCCTCACTAGTGGAAACTAGATCCACAAGTCTTCAGCATGATAACAAGGAAATGGGGATGCCCAGACATAGATCTATTTGCCTCCGCTCACAATGGTCAACTACAGAGATTCTACACAAGGACTTATCACACACAAGCATGGAAGGTGAATGCTCTATCATTCAGCTGGAAAACCCTGACAGTTTATGCCTTTCCATCACTGCCTCTCCTCCCCAAGGTACTCCTAAAGGTCAGACAAGATAAGCCAAAAATGATTTTGATTGCCCCAGACTGGCCACACCAGCAAATGGTACCCAATCTTAAAGAGCTTGTCTCAAGGCCCAGCCTGGACTTTACCTCAAATTCCTCATCTTCTGACCCAACAAAACAATCAGATCCTGCACAGCCAATTCAGAACCTTAAATCTGACTGCATGGCGAATAATATAACCACTCGGAACACACCTCTCTCTAAAGCAGTTATGAATGTCATTTTGGAAGCCAGGAGGCCCAGCACCAGAAAATCTTATGCAGAAAAATGGAAGAGATTCTGTGCTTGGAATCAGGCACAAGGAATTGAACCGCTTGATGTTCATCATGCTATGCTGTTGCAGTCATCACACTTGGGTTATCCTGCCATCAGGCGGTCCCGCAGTCGGCCTGAATTCCAAAGCCCTGGTCCGGCGTCAGTTGTCGTCGCTTCTTCCCTGACGTCAGTGCGGCAGGGGTATAAAAGAGGCAGCTGACGCCATTTTCTTCAGTCTTTCTTGCCGCGCGGTGTCCGAAGCAGAAGCAGTTCGCAAGTGCCGGTCGGCCAGCTCCTGAGATTTTCGAACAGAATTTCAGCCGAAGTCTTCTATAAAGCTAAGTACCCCATTGGGGAAACTTTTCTTGCCTCAGACCGATGTCAGACAAAGTTGTTAATTGTATTTCTTGTGAGAAGCAAATACCTCAAGGATTTTCATTCTTATTGTATTCCTTGCCTAGGGCCCAGACCACGACGTTTCTGGTTGTCGGTTTTGCGCTAGGTTCAATAAACGCACTATTAAGCGTCGGGCTGATACTGCCCAACATTATTTTGGCAGAAAATTCAACTACATTATGTCGTCGGAACCTCCGACTACCGCTGTGTTTAAAAAATGCAAGGACAAAGACCGGCAGCCTAGACCTAGACCAGATACCGAGGTCTCGGTTAGGCCTGCCACCGGATCTTCGGTATTCAGTGAGGCGCCTACGCAGCCCCTGACTACCGCAGATTTAGAAAATACGACTACCTCTCAGTCAGAATCTACTGGGCCATTGGAGCCGGTTCCTCCTCAACTCGCGGGCGCCAGCCCTGGCGGCGATCCGGAGACTATGGACAGGCCTTCGGTTTCAGAAGGCGTCTTTAAACCGACGACTCTTTCCGTTAAGTCATACGCTAAGCTTCCAAAGGTTAAGAAACCGGGTCGACAGACTCCCATACAGGCCCCTATGCCTAAAAAACAGATGCTCAAAATGGCGGAGGACCTGATTACCCTTATCAGAGGTTCCCAGCCTCCTCCTGACAAAAGGTCTAGACTGGAGGAAGATTTACCTCCTCCTGATCAGGAATACATTTCCTGATCAGACTCTGAGGAATAGGATTACCCCTTCCCTCTCTATGAAGACTCAGATGCTGAGGAGTCTATTCCCTCTGTTTCCCCCCTTGAAGACTTCTCTTTTGGGAAACCCTGCACACCATGAGAGAGCATTTCCACTGGGAAGGACAAGATTACTCTGACTCCAAGAAAAGACTCTGTGAGTTTCTTCTTTTGCCTCAGCATAGACCCTAGCCATTCCTCCTGTTTTGGACATTCTGGATGATGTCTACACTGAATCCAGTCTAAATCCAGATTCCTTACCTCCAGCACCACCTAAACCAGACAGATACTATCGAGTCCCTGACTCTCACAAGTTTTTATATAAAAGCCCTGCTGCAGACCCAGAAACCATTTCCCAGGGTCCCAAAGGGATTAAGGCCTCTACTGCTAAGAATCCACTACCTGCAGAAAGAGATTCCAGGGCATTAGAAAGATGGGGGGGGGGGAGTGTATACCTCTGCCACTTTGGCCATGAGGGCCTTAAACTGCCAATTCCACATGATTAAATACCAGCAGTACTTGCTTACTCAGTTAAAACCGAAAATGATCCCTCAAACAGATCAACTAGATTTCATAGGGATGCAAGATTTATTGCATACAGCAGAACAAGTGGGAAAACATACCTTGCAGTGTGGTTTTGATTCTTTGGAGGCCTCATGTGGAGCAGCAGTCACAGGGTCTGTAATATGTAGACATGCTTTGCTAAAAGAGCAGACCTTACCAGAACAGGTCAAAGCAAAGTTACTGGATGCTCCACTGCAAAAGGATGTGTTATTTGGTGTCAAAGCAGAGGAAGTTTTAAAGAAGATGGAAGAAAAGGCAAAATCAATGCAAGCAGTTAAAGATTTTTTACAGGTACAACCTCCTCGCTTCAGCAGAAATTGGCCATCAAAAAACTGGTCCTTTCCTGCTTCAGACAGACCCCAAAGGGGCAGGTACAGACGCCCTAGCGGCAGAGGCCAGGCACAGGGTACCTTCAGGCCTAGACAATGGCAAACAACAACTCAGAGGGGGAGACGACAGATCTCAACCCTTCAGAAAACAAACTCAATGACTTTCCTCTTCGCCTGCCAAGCAAAATTGTCCAGGCAGCACCTGTAGGAGGAAAACTGGCTCTTTTCCCACAAAATTGGTACATCATAACAAAGGACAAATGGGTTCTGGATATTATTACCCGAGGCTATAGATTTCATTTTCACACTTTACCACGGAAAAGAGGCATGCCAAATCTGCCAAAAAAACAATGGGCAGAGGCACAAAAGCAAATTTCAGCTCTCATGAACATGAAAGCAATTCAAAAGGTACCTGCAAAAGAGCAAGGTCAAGGATTTTACTCAAGACTGTTTCTAGTACCAAGAAAGGACAAAGCCTGGAGACCCATCTTAGACCTTTCAGTTCTAAACACGTACTTGGACATTCCCAAATTCAAAATGCTCACTACAGCAGCTTCTTCCCATGCTGGGCAAGGAGTCTTGGCTGGTGACGTTGTACCTCCAAGAGGCATACCTGCATGTCCCTATCAGACAAGATTGCAGAAGATACCTCAGATTTTTGGCAGGCACAACGCATTATCAATTCTCTGCATTGCCCTTTGGCTTATCTACTGCGCCCAGAGTATTCACAAAATGCCTGGCATCAGTAATTGCATACTGCAGACAGCGAGGAATACAAATTTATCCATATCTGGACGACTGCCTGATCCAAGCGGACAGCAAAGACATCCTACTACAGCATCTGACATTTGTAACAAAGTTGCTAAGTTGCCTAGGGTACACAATAAACAAAAAGAAGTCAAAACTAATACCCTCACAAGAAATAATTTTCCTGGGTGCCAACTTGAATACAACGGCCCAGATGGCTTACCTCATGCCAGACAAGCAAAAACAACTGGCTCAGTACTTCAAAAAGATGGCAACTTCTACCCAGCTCACTGCAAGGAAATTCCTGCAGGCATTGGGGTACATGGCATCCTGCATTCAACTAATTGCATATGCAAGGCTGCATATGAGAAAACTACAATGGTACCTAAAAAGTGTATGGTCCCAACACAGACACAGCCTCGAAGCAACTATAACTCTCATTCCCTGCCTTCAAAAAGAGTTTCTATGGTGGGCTCAAGCATGCCAAGCAAACAAGTGCCTTCCTTTTGTCTCACCTCCACCAAACCTTGACAACAGATTCATCAGACTACGCCTGGGGTGCACACACGGCAGGACAATGCATACAGGGCAAATGGTCTGCAAACCAAAGGCAACTACACATCAATCAAAAGGAGATGCTAGCTGTAAAAAATGCACTAACAGCCTTCAAGGACCTTTTGCATCCAGGAAAACTTCTAATAAGGACGGGCATCACCACAGTTATGTGGTACATAAGCAAACAAAGAGGGACGCACTCCTACCCACTATGCAGACAGGCAATGGACTTGTGGAACACAGCATTGGCTTACCAAGTACAGCTGCAAGCACAATTCCTGCCAGGAAAAGAAAACATTTTGGCAGACAAATTAAGCAGAAATTTGACAGACCCTCACGCGTGGAGACTACACCCACAAGTATTCTCAATGATAACTCAAAGGTGGGGACCACCGGACCTAGATCTGTTTGCCTCAACCAACAATTGCAAGCTACAAAAGTTTTGCACAAGGACTTACCATCCCCTGGCCTGGAAAGTGGATGCCCTATCATTCAGTTGGACAGCATTGTCAGTCTACATCTTCCCACCTCTGCCTCTACTCACCCAGGTATTACTGAAAACCAGATCAGAGAGACCACAGATGATCCTCATAGCCCCGAACTGGCCACGTCAACACTGGTACCCACTACTATGAAACTTGACTCACAGACCTCCATGGATCTTGCCTGAATTCCCTGTGCTGTTAACCCAACAAAACTCTCAGATCCTTCACAGTCAGCTAAGGACCTTAAATCGAGCTGCATGGAAAATACCTTAAATTATCAAACAACGCTTCTCTCAAAGGACGTCCAGAATGTCATTTTGGAGGCCAGAAGGCCCAGCACCAGAAAAACTTACTCAGACAAATGGAAAAGATTTTGTGTATGGAGCCACGCCAGAAGCCTAAATCCTGGCATCCCAAATATTCCGCACATACTCCAATATCTAACTGAGATGCTACACAAAGGCCTTTCTTTCTCATCCATAAAGATCCATGCTTCAGCCATTTCAGCTGAATATGATATGGTTCCTCCCATTTTCTCTCATCCTTTGCTAAGGCAGTTTCTCAGAGGGGCAAAAAATATAAGACCCCCCAGAAAACCACCTACTCCAACTTGGGATCTAAATTTTGTTCTGGAAAAGTTAACACTTCCTCCTTTCGAACCAGCCTTTTCAGCAGAGCTTCAATACTTGTCATGGAAGACAGCCCTGCTGCTGGCCATCACCTCAGCACGCAGAGTCTCAAAACTGCAGGCACTTATGGCAGTGGAACCTTTCATCGTTTTCCCATCAGGACAGAGAATCTTTACGCACCAACCCTACCTTCATGCCAAAGGTAATATCCAGTGTGGCTCTCAATCACACCATACACTTGCCCACCTTTTGTCCAAACCCACAGAATAAAGGAGAAAGACTCCTTCACTCTTTGGACATTCACAGACAGTTACGTTACTATTTGGACAGGACTAAGGCCTTCAGAAATTCTGACCAACTCCTTGTATCCTATGCACCAGGCTCAGAAGGAAAGGCTATTTCAAAACAGACCATCTCCAAATGGATAGCACATTGCATCCGCTTTTGCTACTCACACCACGGGAAAGCAGTGCCTGCTAGTATTAGGTCTCACTCCACCAGGGCTACAGAAACCTCAGCAGCCTTCCTCCGAGGAGTCCCAACAAAGGACATTCTGGAGGCAGCTACCTGGAGTTCAGTGCACACCTTCACCAAGCATTACCATCTTCCTCTGTACTCAAAAAACAGACCTGGGTTTGCCACTGCAGTTCTGCAGGGCATCTTAGCTGCACCTAACCCAGTTTAGCTCCTACCACCCAACCATAGCTTTGGGACTCTACCCAAGTGTGATGACTGCAGCAGCATAGCACGATGAACATAGTACAGTTTTGTACCCACCAAAAATGTAGATGTTCGAGTGGTTCTGCTGCTGCAGTCCAGGTTACCCTCCCTCCATCCCCTCTACCTAACAAGGCTTTTCGTATACCTCCATGTACTTCAACCTTTGGGATGCATGTCTATATGGTGTATTTGCTTACAACTAGTACCATTGCTTTGCACTAAGGTATGTTTTGCAAGCTTCTTATTTTGCCTTCTTAGTTTGGGGCACCTGACATCTGGGGCAAGAAAAACTGAAGAAAATGGCAGCTGCCTCTTTTATACCCCTGCCGCACTGACGTCAGGGAAGAAGCGACGACAACCGACGCTGGACCAAGGCTTTGGAATTCAGGCTGACTGTGGGACCGCCTGACGGCAGGATAACCCAAGTGTGATGACTGCAGCAGCATAACCACTGGAACATCTACATTTATGGTAGGTACAAAACTGTACTTTCCAAATATCCCTCCGATTTTACAATACCTAACTGAGATGCTGGACAAGGGCCTATCCCTTCTCATCACTTAAGATCCATGCCTCTGCCATTTCAGCTCATTACAACACGGAACCACCTATTTTTTCACATCCACTGCTAAGGCAGTACCTCAGAGGGGCCAAAAACATAAGACCTCCAAGGAGAGCACCAATACCTGCATGGGATCTCAATTTTGTCTTGGAAAAGCTCACACTGCCTCCTTTTGAGCCAGCCAGTACAGCTGAGATAAAATTCTTATCATGGAAAACAGCTCTGCTCCTAGCAATAACTTCACCAAGAAGAGTATCAGAGTTACAGGCATCAATGGCAGTGGAATCTTTTATCATTTTCCATCCGGACAGGGTTTCTCTAAGGACAAACCCAACATTTATGCCAAAGGTAGTATCCAGTGTGGCACTTAATCAAACCATTCATTTGCCTACTTTTTATCCAAATCCCCAGAATAAAAGAGGAAAGAATTCTGCATTCTTTGGACATACACAGGCAGCTACGCTTCTGCTTGGGCAAAACTAAGACTTTCAGAAAGACTGAGCAACTTTTAGTAGCGTATGCTGCAGGATCACAAGGAAAGGCTATCTCAAAGCAGACTATTTCAAAATGGATAGGCCACTGCATTTGTTTCTGCTATGCACAACATGGCAAAATCAGTGCCTAAGGGCATTAGGCCACATTCGACCAGGGCAGCAGCCACTTCAGCAGCCTTTCTCAGAGGAGTACCAACCAAGGAAATTTTGGAGGCTGCAACTTGGAGTTCAGTGCACACTTTTACCAAGCATTACCACTTGCCTCTTTATTCTAAATCCAGAGCAGGCTTTGCCACTGCAGTTCTGCAGGGCCTCATAGCCACTCTTAATTCTGTTTAGACCCAGCCGCCCAACCTCAGCTTTGGGCGGCTGACCAAGTTCGCAGATGACTGCAAACTGGGCGCCATAATCGACTCTCCAGCCGACACAAGCATCCTCCAAAAGGGCCTCACAGAAACAGACAACTGGTGCCAGAGCCATGGCCTCAAGCTAAATGCCAAAAAGTGTATAGTCATCCCCTTTGGCAAAAACAAAGTGCCCACAAATTACCACATAGGTGGTAATCCATTAAGTACAGAAGAAGTAATTAGGGACCTGGGGACCCAAGTTGATGGCAATTTCTCATTTGACAACCACATGGCCAAAGTGGTTAGAAAAACATTTTGTATAGCCCACCTAATCATGAAGGGATTCACATCTAGATTAGGGGAGGTCATCGTGCCTCTTTACTCATCCCTCATCAGGCCCATAATCGAGTACAATGCCCCTTTTGGGATGTACCTTACCAAACACCTGCAGCAACTGGAAAGACCCCAAAAGTACCTCACCAAGAGGATCAAAGGGCTCAAACAGATGCCATATGCTGCCTGTTTAAAGAAACTCCAGCTCTACTCAGTGGCATACCGCCTGCTCAGAGGCGACCTGTGCCTGACGTATAAAGCCATGTCTAACCCGGAATTAAGGGATATGCTGCACCTCAAAAAATCCAAATCCCATCGAGCTACACGCTCGAGAGACTTGAACCTCAGCACTGAAATAAATAGGACATGCTGGAGGGACAGATTCATAACCCAGAGGCTCCCTTCACTCTGGATTAAAATCCCAGTCCAGGTTAGGCAGAGTCCCTCATTGACTCTCTTCAAGAGGAATCTTGATGAGTGGATGGGAAATCGTAGGTTTACCCCGGGTATCACTTCTGTGTTACTGTTAGACAGAAGCACAGTATACTAACCTCGAAAATGGGCATAGCAAAATTAATTTAAAATGGGTGGCGAAAACCAAACATACTCTGGCTAGGCTTATAAATGCCCTAGGGCAGATAGCCTAGTATGAACCTATGAACCCAAGTGTAATGACTGCAACAGTGAAACACGATGAACAAAGTACAGTTGTGTACCTACCATAAATGCAGATGTTTGAAGTGTATTCACTGTTGCAGTCCAGGTTACCCACCCACCATTCCCCTTTCTTTGCTGGGACTTATCTGTACTTCTCTATTCTATACAACCTATGTGGTGTATTTGCTTGTAGATGAAGGTATTGTTTATTTTAGTGCATGCTCTTTATAAGCAATGTTTTTAGCCTACCCTTTTGGGGGCACCTGACATCTGAGGCAAGAAAAACTGAAGAAAATGGTGTTGGCTGCATCTTCTATACCCCTGGAGCACTGACGTCAGGGAGGAGGCGACAGCAACCAACGCCGGACGAGGACTTTGGAATTCAGGCCGACTGCGGGTAGCCTGCCAGCAGGATAACCCAAGTGTAATGACTGCAACAGTGAATACAACCGAACATCTACATTTATGGTAGGTACACAACTGTACTTTTCTGAACCTGTCAAATCTAAATTACTGGATGTGCCTTTGCACAAGGACAATCTTTTTGGTAGCAAAGCAGAAGATGTGTTGAAAAAGTTGGAGGATAAGGCCAAATCTATGCTAAGTGTTAAGGACGTTCTGCAGGTTCAGCCTCCTAGTTTTATTAGATATTACTCTTCTAAGAATTGGACGTTTCCTGACCCTAGTAAACAAATTTGCACTAGGCCTAGGGGTTACAGGTCTTCTAGGGGACTGACTTCCACCTCTCAAAAGGTTGAGCACTGGCAGGCTTCCTCTTCAAAATTGGGGAGTTCTATGTAAACTTCCCAAAGCAAGCATTCCCAATGACTCTGGCCTTCCCCTCCCTGCCTGTGCAGGCCCAGGGTTTCCTTTGGGGGGGAAGGTTAGCCATTTTTGCAGATGTCTGGTTCACCATCACAGATGACAAATGGGTGCTCAAAATAGTATCCCAAGGCTACAAGTTCTCCTTTCACACCTTCCCTGTCCACCAAGGATACCCAGATATCCCCCCAAATCAAAGGGCAGAAGCAGAAAATCAAGATGTTCGTGTTTCACTGTTGCAGTCATTACAATTGGGTTACCCTGCTGGCAGGCTACCCGCAGTCGGCCTGAATTCCAAAATCCTGGTCCGGTGTCGGTTTGCTGTCGCCTCCACCCTGACGTCAGTGCACCAGGGGTATAAAAGATGCAGCCGACGCCATTTTCTTCAGTCTTTCTTGCCACGCGGTGCCCGAAGCAAAAGCAGTTCACAAGTGACGGTCGGCCGACTCCTGAGATTTTCACGTTCAAATTTCAGATCCGAAGTCTTCATTAAAGCTAAGTACCCCGTTGGGGAAACTTTTTCTTGCTCCAGACCGATGTCAGAAAAGGTTAATAATTGTATTTCTTTTGGGAAGCAAATACCTCATAAGGATTTTCATTCTTACTGTATTCCTTGCCTAGGCCCTGACCACAGCGTTGCTAGTTGTTGGTTTTGTGCTAGATTTAACCAACGCACTATTAAGCGTCGGTACGATTTTGCATTTCATTATTTTGGCAGAAGATTTAATTATATAATGCCGTCGGAACAGCCGACTACCGGAATTTATAAAAAGCGCAAAGAAAAAGAAAAGGACAGGCATCTGAGGTCCAAAACCGACAACGAGGCTTCGGCTAAGCCAGTCGCTGGTTCGCCAGTTCTCAGTGAGGCGCTTTCGCAGCCCCTGACGCCTGCTACCTCAGAGACACAGGCCACTTCCGACTCCCACGTGGAGCCGACTAGGCCACTGGAAACTCAAGGTATTGGACCCTCGGAAACTATTCCCTCAGATGGGGTCTGGAGCCGCTGAGCAGGCATCTGCTTCTGAGGGTGTTTTCAGGCCTACACAGTTATATGTGAAAATGACTTCAACTTCAAAGGCAAAGACTAAAGCACCTCTAAAGACAAAGAAACAAGTACAACATTCCCCTGGACAGGCCTCCATGCCTAAAAAACAGATGCTTAAAATGGCCGAAGACCTAATTACTTTGATCAGGGGTTCCCATCCCCCTCCTGGTAAGAGGCCTAGGAAAGAGACAGAATATGAATCTTCAGATCATGTTTCCATTTCCTCTGATTCCTCTTCTGAACAGGAATACTTTCTTCCCCCCTATGAGGATTCCGATGCTGAAGAATCTATCCCTTCAGCCTCTCCTCCTGAGGATTATTCTTTCGGGGAGACCCTGCATACTATGAGGGAGCACTTCCACTGGGAGAGCCAAGATTACTCAGAATCTGAGAAAAGGCTCAGAGATTTTCTTTTACTACCTCAGCACAGGCCCCTTGCTATTCCTCCTGATTTAGACATTGTAGCTGATGTATTTTTAGAGTCTGGTCTGACTCCTGACTCTCTACCACCAGCTCCTGTTAAGCCAGCAGATACTACAGGGTTCCTGATTCACATAATTTTCTTTATAAAAACTGTGCTGCTGACCCAGAAACTATCTCTCAGGATCCCAAAGGGGTCAAGGCTTCCACTGCAAAAAACCCTATCCCCTCTGATAGGGATTCAAGGGCTCTGGACAGATGGGGAAAAAGATTTACACTTCTGCTACCTTGGCTGTAAGGGCTTTAAATTGTCAGTTTCATATGCTTAAATATCAGCAATATCTTGTCTCATTACTTAAACAGAAAATGTTGACAAATTCTGAATGTGCAGAAAACAAATAAATGCAGGATTTATTGCATGCAGCTGAACAAGTGGGAAAGCATACTTTGCAATGTGGTTTTGATTCTCTGGAGGCCTCCTGCAGGGCCGCTGTTACGGGTTATGTCATTAGGAGGCATGCTTGGTTAAAGGAGCAGAATCTGCCTGATCATGTTAAAGCAAAATTATTAGATGCTCCATTACAGCATACCACCTTGTTTGGTGTTAAAGCAGAAGAGGTGTTGAAGAAAATGGAGGACAAAGCTAAATCTATGCAAACAGTCAGGGATTTCTTACAGGTACAGCCTCCCAGATTTAGCAGGAACTGACCTACAAAGAATTGGCAGTGTCAGACAGGCCACAGAGGCAGATCCCAGCCCCAAGGCTCATACAGGTCTAAACAATGGGGTGCTTCTACCTCCAAAAGCGGAGAAGATAAATCACAGCCATATAGGAAATAGTCTCAATGACTTTCTCTGCCATCACCAAGCACTTATCTTCTGGCAGCTCCTTTAGGGGGAAAACTAGCACTATTTTCACAAAATTGGCACATGATCACCCAGGACAAATGGGTCTTGAATATAGTGTCACAAGACTACAGGTTCCATTTTCACACCCTGCCAAGGGCAAACGGTATGCCAGACCTGCCACACAATCAATGGACAGAGGCACATAAACAAGTGTCATCCCTCATGGACATGAGGGCCATTCAGCGAGTACCACAGCAAGAGCAGGGACTAAGATTTTACTCTACTGTTCTTGGTGCCCAGAAAGGACAAAGCCTGGAAACCAATACTGGACCTGTCTATTCTAAACACATTTCTGGACATTCCGAAATTCAAAATGTTGACTCTGCAGCAGCTTCTACCCATGCTGGGCAAGAAGGCTTGGCTTGTGACTTTAGACCTAAAAGAGGCATACCTGCATGTTCCAATCAGACAGTCCTGCAGAAGATACCTCAGATTTATAGCTGGCTCAATGCACTACCAATTCTCTGCACTGCCCTTTGGCTTATCTGCTGCGCCCAGGGTCTTCACAAAATGCCTGACACCAGTAATTGCATTTTGCAGACAAAGAGGAATTCAACTATATCCTTACTTGGACGACTGCCTTATTCAAGCAGAGAACAAGGACATTCTACTACAGCATCTGGCTTTTGTAAAAAGATTACTAACATGCCTAGGGTACACAGTAAACGAAAAGAAATCAAAACTAGTACCTTCTCAAGAGAGAATATTCCTGGGTGCAAGCTTAAATACAGCTGCCCAGATGGCTTATCTCACGCCAGACAAACAAAGACAACTGACTACTTATTTCAAAATGTTGGCAGCAAAGACCCAGTTATCTGCAAGAAAGATTCTGCAAGCATTGGGCTTCATGGCATCCTGCATTCTGCTAATTCCATATGCAAAACTGCATATGAGGAAACTACAATGGTATCTACAAAGTGTTTGGACTCAACATTGCCACAGCCTGGAAACAATAATTACCCTCATTCCCTTTTGCAACAGGAGTTTCGATGGTGGGCAAAGGCCTGTCACCACATCAAGGGACAGCCTTTTCACTTTACCCACAGCCAGGCAGACATTAACAACAGATGCATCAGATTATGCCTGGGGGGGGCCCATATGGCAGGAAGATGTATTCAGGGCACATGGTCCGCAAGCCAAATGCATCTACATATCAATCAAAAAGAGATGCTAGCTGTTCAGAATGCCCTGACAGCCTTCAAGGACCTACTTCGTCCAGGACAACTGTCGATAAAGACGGACAATACTACAGTCATGTGGTACATAAACAAGCAGGGAGGTGCACATTCCTACCCCCTCTGCAGACTAGCCATGACTTTGTGGGACACACCATTGACTTACCAAGTATATCTGCAAACACAATTCCTTCCAGGAAAGATAAATACTCTGGCAGACGAACTAAGCAGAAACCTAATTGATCCCCACGAGTGGAAATTGGATCCACAAGTCTTCAGCATGATAACAAGGAACTGGGGATGCCCGGACATAGACCTATTTGCCTCCCCTCACAACTGCCAACTACAGAGATTCTGCACAAGGACTTATCACAAGCCAGCATGGAAAGTGGATGCTCCATCTTTCAGCTGGAAAAACTTAACAGTATATGCCTTTCCTCCACTGCCTCTCCTCCCCAAGGTACTCCTAAAGGTCAGACAAGAGAAGCCAAAAATGATACTAATTGCCCCAGACTGGCCCCGCCAGCACTAATACCGAATCCTAAAGAACTTGTCTCAGTGCCCAGCCTAGACATTACCTCAAATTCCTCACTTATTGATCCAACAAAACAGTCAGATCCTGCACAGCCAACTCAGAACCTTAAATCTGACAGCACGGCGGATAATGTAACCATTCAAAACTCACCTCTCTCTAAAGCGGTGATGGATGTTATTTTGGAGGCCAGGAGACCTAGCACCAGAAACTCTTATGCAGAAAACTGGAAGAGATTCTGTGCTTGGAACCAGGCACAAGGAATTGACACGATTTTACCAAATATTCCTCGGATTTTGCAATACTTAACTGAGATGCTGGACAAAGGCCTATCCTTTTCATCAATTAAGATTCATGCCTCTGCCATTTCAGCTCATTACAATACAGAACCACCTATTTTTTCTCATCCATTACTAAGGCAGTACCTCAGAGGGGCCAAAAACATAAGACCTCCAAGGAGAGCACCAGTACCTGCATGGGACCTCAATTATGTCTTGGAAAAACTCACACTGCCACCTTTTGAGCCAGCCTCTACAGCTGATATAAAATTCTTATCCTGGAAAACAGCTGTGCTCCTAGCAATAACCCCTGCAAGACGAGTCTCAGAGTTACAGGCACTCATGGCTGTGGAACCTTTTATGATTTTCCATCCTGACAGGGATGTCCTTCAAGAATGCAACTGCAGTCATAACATGTGGGTTGTCCTGCCTCAGGCAGCCCTCGGTCGGCCGGATTCCAAAGTCTGGGTCCGACGTCGGCTGATGTCGCATTTCTCTCCGACGTCAGAGCGGCTGGAGTACATAAGCATCAGCCGACGCCATTTTCTTCAGTCTTTCTTGCCGCGCGGTACCCGAAGCAGAAGCAGTTCGCAAGTGCCGGTCGGTCAGCTCCTGTATTCTACGATACCGAAGTCATCAAAAAAGCTAAGTACCCCGTTGGGGACCTTTTCTTGCCTCAGCCGATGTCAGAAATTACTGAAAAAGTTAACAATTGTCTTTTTTGTGGTAAACAAATACCTCATAAGGATTTCCACTCTTACTGCCTCCCTTGCCTGGGCCCAGACCACGATGTCTCGGCCTGTGTAGCCTGTGCTCACTTCAACAAGCGCACTCAGGCGCCGGGCGGAGTTCGCTGAAGATTTTTTCGGCGATAAATTTGCTTACACCATGCCGTCGGATCTTCCGACATCGCAGACTCCCAAAAAGCGAAAAGACCGGGACCAACATCCTCGGCCCGCGTCTACCACCGACTCCACGCCAAAACCTAGCGCGAGTGCTCCGGTTCACTCTGAGACGGTCTCTCCACCGCTCCGAATCGAAGACACCGCATTACCGACGACTCCGATTCCAGACATTACTCCGACGCCAGTTATAGATTTTCCTCCGGATACCGAAACCGAGGAAATGCCCGAGACCATTGCTGTAGACAAGGTCACTCCTGCACGTGGAGCTGCCAGGCCTCCTATGGCCATGTCTATTAAGGCCTACACTAGGGCTAAGGCAGCCAGCAAAACAAAGCATATTTCTTCTAAATCCTTACCTCAGCCGTCTCCGGAGACACAAATTATGTCCATGGCTGCTGATTTAATTTCCATGATTAGAGGTTCACAGGCTCATCCTGAGAGAGCATCCCAGCCTCCTCCTGATAAAAGGCCCCGGGTTGAACCCTCTGACCCTATTCCTTCAGATGAAGACTCTGAGGGCTCTGTCCACTCTGATAGCCAGGAAGAGCTCTTCCAGACCTATGAGGACTTGGATGCAGAAGATTCCATCCCTTCGGCCTCCCCTCCTGAGGATATTTCTTTTGGGGAAGTTCTGCACACCATGAGGGAACATTTCAAGTGGCAAGGTCAGGAATATTCTGATTCTAGGAAACGCCTTAGGACTTTCCTTAAGAAGCCTCAGCACAGGCCCTTAGCTATTCCTCCTGTACTTGATGTTCTGGATGATTTGTATTCTGACTCTAGTGCTACCCCTGATTCTCTTCCTCCTGCCCCAGCCAAGCCAGACAGGTATTACAGGGTCCCAGAAACTCATTCCCATTTATTCAGGGCCCATACTGCTGATTTGGAAACTATTTCACAGGGGCCTAAAGGAGTTTCAGCCTCCACCTCAAAAAATCCTTTGCCCTCCAACAGGGAAGCGAGGTCATTAGAGAGATGGGGCAAAAAGGTTTACACATCCACTACCTTATCTATGAGAGCTTTAAATTGCCTTTTCATATGTTACAATATCAGGATTATCTCTTAGAAGATTTACAAAAAACATTAGCTTCTCCTGATCCTTTAGACAGGAAGACTTTGCAGGAAGCTGTACATAACACTCAGCAAGTAAGCAATCACTTTCTGCAGTGTGGATATGATGCACTGGAAGCTTCATGTAGGGCAGCTATGACAGGGGCAGTGATCCGTAGACATGCTTGGTTAAAAGATCAACCTCTACCAGATCATGTAAAAGCAAAACTTCTGGATGCACCTTTGGAAAAGAACAAGCTTTTTGGTGCAAATGCTAAGGATGTGTTAAAGACCATTGAAGAAAAAGCAAAATCAGTTCAGACTGTGAAAGATTTCCTCCAGGTTCAACCCCCCAGATTCAGTAGGAATTGGCCTTCAAAAACTGGTCCTTTCCTAATCCAGAAAAGTTTCAAAGGGTAAGAACAGGCGTGGCCGAGGAAGAGGCCAATACAGAGGCCCTTACAGGGGGCGACAATGGCAGCCATGAAACCAAAGAAGTGACGAGGGTTTCACCTGCCCAACAACCACAATCTCAATGACTTTCCTCTACTACCGCCTACCAGGGAACAACTAGAAGCTCCCTTGGGCGGGAAATTATCTCTGTTTGCAGAAAACTGGCACAGACTGACAAAGGACAAATGGATTTTGGACATTATAGACCGAGGGTACAGGTTTCATTTTCATACCTTACCAAGAAAACAAGGCATTCCAAACCTACCACAAAATCAAAGGGCAGAGGCTATCAAGCAAATCACTCTGCTGACTCGAATGAAAGCAATAGAAAGAGTTCCACAACAAGAACAAGACCAGGGGTTTTACTCAAGACTGTTCCTTGTTTCAAGAAAAGAATCTCAATGGAGACCAATACTGGACTTGTCCGCATTAAACACCTTTCTCATAGTACCAAAGTTCAAAATGCTGACTCTACAGCAACTCCTTCCCATGCTGGGCAAGGAGTCGTGGCTGATTATTCTGGACCTCAAGGAGGCATACCTGCATGTCCCTATCAGACACAGCTGCAGAAGATACCTCAGATTTCTTGCAGGGCCAGAGCATTATCAATTCTCAGCATTGCCATTTGGCTTATCTACTGTGCCCAGAGTATTTACAAAATGCCTGGCTTCAGTAATTGCTCATTGCAGGCTCCAGGGTATACAAATTTACCCGCACCTGGACGACTGCCTCATACAAGCGGATGACAAATTGATGTTGACAAAAAACCTGGATTATGTCATACGATTACTTCAAGCTCTGGGATACACAGTCAACTTCCAAAAGTCAAGACTGCAGCCATCCCAGCAAATAATCTTCTTAGGAGCCAAACTAGACACAGCCTCTCAGATGGCTTACCTGACAGAAGACAAGCAAGAGAAGTTAACTCATTACTTCAAAGGTTTAGCAAAACTCACCCAGATGACTGCAAGGAGATTCCTACAGGCCCTGGGTTACATGGCATCCTGCATACTACTGGTTCCATTAGCAAAATTACACGAGAAAGCTTCAATGGTACCTAAAAAGCATTTGGTCTCAACACAGCAACAACTTGGAGACAATCATACCACTCATTCCATGCCTACAAAAGGAATTCCTATGGTGGGCCTCGGTGAGCCAGGAAAACACAGGTATGTCATTCAAAAAACCACAGATAACACAGACCATGACTACAGACGCCTCAGACCTTGGATGGGGGCGCACATGGAAGGCAGGTGTATACAAGGACAATGATCTCCAAAGGAAACACATCTGCATATAAACCAAAAGGAAATGCTGGCAGTAATGCATGCCATCGAGGCTTTTCAACACCCACTCCAGCAAGGTCATTTAATGATACGGACAGACAACACCACTGTGATGTGGTACATAAACAAGCAGGGGGGCACCCACTCTTACCCCCTTTGCAGACTGACAATGCAGCTTTGGGAGAAATCACTGAAGCCTAAACATCCAGTTACAATCCCAGTTTGTTCCAGGAAAAGACAATGTGTTGGCGGACAGCCTAAGCAGGAATTTCACAGATCCACACGAGTGGAGGTTACATCCGAAGGCCTTCAGACAACTCACTTCGACATGGGGCAAGCCAGAAGTGGACCTATTTGCCTCTCACCTCAACCATCTTCTACCAAAATTTTGCGCAAGGACATACCATCCAAAAGCTTGGAAAATAGATGCCCTCTCATTCAACTGGAACTCCCTAGCAATCTATGCATTCCCACCTCTGCCACTGATGACCTCAGTATTACTAAAGATCAAAGCAGAGAAGCCCAAGGGAATCATAATAGCTCCGGATTGGCCAAGACAACACTGGTACCCACCACTACGGAGCACCAGAAGGTGGGCCCTCCCTCAGTGGCCTCTACTTTTGACTCAACACAATTTCGAAACACTGCATCCAAATCTTCAGACACTGCAGCTAACAGCCTGGGAGATCCCATAAATAACTTCAACTTATCTCTCTCCAAGGAAGTTCAGCGGATACTAACAGAGGCTCGAAGACCATCCACCAGAAAGGTTTACTTAGCAAAGTGGAAAAGATTCAGTAATTGGAATACCAGCAAGGGACATGATGCATCATTGTTGAACATCCCACTCATTTTGGAATATTTGGCAGATATGTTAAAGAACGGCCTCTCATATTCTTCCATAAAGATACATGCATCTGCTATTTCAGCTAGATACAACACTGATCCTCCTGTTTTCTCTCACCCCTTACTAAGACAATTCCTTAGGGGAATCAAGAACATTAAGCCACCAAGAAAGGCCCCAGTACCAGCCTGGGACCTCAATTTTGTCTTAGAAAAACTGACTCTACCTCCTTTTGAGCCAGCAGCTTCAGTTGACTTGCGATTTCTCTCATGGAAGACAGCTTTCCTGTTGGCAATTACCTCAGCAAGAAGGGTTTCGGAGCTACAGGCCCTAATGGCAATGCCACCCTTTATTATTTTCCACAGAGACAGGGTTTCATTAAGGACCAACCCTACTTTTATGCCAAAGGTGGTATCTAGGGTTTCTCTAAATCAAGCCATTCATTTGCCTGCTTTCTTCCCCAATCCTGGGAATAAGGGGGGAAAGACTTTTGCATACCTTGGACATTCACAGACAACTTCGATACTACCTGGACAGAACCAAGGCCAGTAGGAAGTCTGAACTTTTTGTAGCTTACGCCCCTGCAGTCCAAGGAAAAGCAATTTCAAAACAGACTATTTCTAAATGGATTGGACATTGCATCAGATTCTGTTATTCCTTTCATGGAAAGACTGTTCCAGCCAATGTCAGACCACATTCCACCAGAGCTACAGCCACCTCTACAGCATTCTTAAGAGGGGTGCCTACCAAGGACATTCTAGAAGCTGCTACATGGAGCTCCATGCATACATTCTCCAAACACTACAATCTCCCTCTATATTCCAGATCCAGAGCAGGCTTTGCTTCGCAGTCCTGCAGGGTTTGATTGCCACACCATCTCTTTCCTAGAGCATACCTCCTCCCCCAGCTAAGCTATGGCATTCTACCCACATGTTATGACTGCAGTTGCATTCTTGAAGGACATAGTACAGTTTTGTACCTACCATAAATGTAGATGTCCGATAGACATGCAACTGCAGTCGGATTTTCCCTCCCTCCATACCCCTCTATGCCTAGGGTCCACTCCTATCCTTATTACTCTTAGCTGGGGATATCTGTTATGGTGTATTTGTTTTATTGCTCATTTATCTGTTCGGAATCCTGTTTTTGTCTTCCAATTTGATTACAGCCTTCCTTGGAGGGCACCTGGCATCTGGGGCAAGAAACACTGAAGAAAATGGCGTCGGCTGATGCTTATCTCCTCCAGCCGCTCTGACGGAGAGAAATGCGACATCAGCCGACGTCGGACCCAGACTTTGGAATCCGGCCGACCGAGGGCTGCCTGAGGCAGGACAACCCACATGTTATGACTGCAGTTGCATGTCTATCGGACATCCACATTTATGGTAGGTACAAAACTGTACTTTTCTCTGAGGACAAACCCGACATTTATGCCTAAGGTAGTGTCCAGTGTGACCCTGAACCAAACAATTCATTTGCCTACGTTTTATCCAAACCCACAGAATAAGGGTGAGAGACTTCTGCATTTTTTGGACATTCACAGGCAGCTACGCTTATACTTGGACAGAACCAAAGCTTTCAGAAAGGCTGAACAACTTCTAGTGGCATAAGCTGCAGGATCACAAGGAAAGGTTATCTCAAAGCAGACTATTTCAAAGTGGATAGGCCACTGCATTCGTTTCTGCTATTCACAGCATGGCAAATCAGTGCCTAAGGGCATTAGGCCACATTCAACCAGAGCAGCAGCCACTTCAGCAGCTTTCCTCAGAGGAGTACCAACCAAAGACGTTCTAGAGGCTACAACCCTGGAGTTCAGTGCACACTTTTACAAAGCACTATCACTTACCTCTCTACTCTAAATCCAGGGCAGGCTTTGCCACTGCAGTTCTGCAGGGCCTCATAGCCTCTCCTAATCCTATTTAGCCCCAGCTTCCCAACTTTAGCTTTGGGATTCAACCCATTTGTAATGACTGCAACAGTGAAACACTATGAACATAGTACAGTTGTGTACCTACCATAAATGTAGATGTTCGAGTGTATTCATTGTTGCAGTCCAGGTTACCCACCCACCATCCTTTGCTGGGACTTATCTGTACTTCTCTATTCTATACAACCTATGTGGTGTATTTGCTTGTAGATGAAGGAAGAGTTTACTTTACTGCATGCTTGTTTATTGGCATAAATTAGCCTACCCTTTTTGGGGCACCTGACATCTGGGGCAAGAAAAACTGAAGAAAATGGTGTCCGCTGCATCTTCTATACCCCTGGCGCACTGACGTCAGGGAGGAGGCAACAGCAACTGACGTGACCCAGGACGTTGGAATTCAGGCCGACTGCAGGTAGCCTGCCAGCAGGATAACCCAATTGTAATGACTGCAACAGTGAGTACACTTGAACATCTACATTTATGGTAGGTACACAACTGTACTTTTCTTCTTTGCTAAACCTGGGAGCAATAGAGCCAGTTCCTGCACTACAGATAAGCCAGGGTTTCTACTCAAGATTTTTCCTTGTTCCCAAAAAACGGGGCACCTGGTGCCCTATTCTGGATTTGTCCATTCTAAACACTTTTCTGGTGATTCCCAAATTCAGAATGCTCACTCTTCAGCTGTTGCTGCCAATGCTGGCCAAGGATTCCTGGCTGGTGACTTTAGATCTCAAAGAAGCTTATCTGCACATCCCAATAAGGGAAAGCTGCAGGCAGATGTTCTTCGTGTTTCACTGTTGCAGTCATTACATTTGGGTAATCCTGCTGGCATTTTGCCCTCACTCGGCCTGAATTCCAAAGTCCTGGGTCCTGCGTCAGCTGTTGTTGCCCCTTCCCTGACATCAGGTGTATAAAAGATGCAGCTGATGCCATTTTCTTTAGTCTTTCTTGCCGCACTGTGCCTGAAGCAGAAGCAGTTCGCAAGTGCCGGTCGGCCGACTCCTGAGATTTTCGTGTTAGAGTTTCGGATCCGAAGTCTTCAATAAAGCTAAGTACCCCGTTGGGGAAACCTTTTTTTCTTGCTCAAGACCGATGTCAGAAAAAGTAAATAATTGTATTTCTTGTGGAAAGCAAATACCTCATAAGGATTTACTGTATTCCCTGCCTAGGCCCTGATCACAATGTTTGTGGATGTCCTTCAAGGATGCATCTGCAGTCCTTACAGTCAGCATGTGTCAGGCAGGCCGGATTCCACGGCTTCGGTCCGTGGGTCCGGGTGTCGCGATGCGTCACCCGGCGTCATTGCGGCGTCGGGTTGGGGTATAAAGGCAGACGCCGGCGCCATTCATTTCCTCTTTTTCTGCGGCGTGGGCGCGCGAGAAGCAGCTGTTGTTGTGCCGGTCGGTCAGATCCAGAGATTATACTACTAAATATACTACGAAGACTTCTATAAAGCTGGATGTCAGAGAAAGTTAATAACTGTTTATCTTGTGGGAAACAAATACCTCATAAAGATTTCCACTCCTACTGCATACACTGTGGTTTTCAATTTTGTGCTAGATTTAACCAACGCACTATTAAGCGTCGGTATGATTTTGCTTTGAACTATTTTGGACGCCAGTTTAATTATCCAGAAATGTCGTCTGATAGCATTTGACTACCGGAGTTCAGAAAAAAACCCAAAGAAAAGGAGAGAGAGAGACAACCGAGGCCCAAAACCGACAACAAAGCTTCTCCTAAGCCAGTCGCTGGTTCGCCGGTTCTCAGTGAGGCGCTTTTGCAGCCCCTGACGCTCGCTACTTTAGAGTCGCAGGCTGCTACCGACTTCCACGTGGAGTCGGCCATGCCGCTGGAAACACAAGGTATTGCAGCCTCGGATACTATTCCTTCTGATGGGTCCGGAGCCGCTGAGCAGGCACCGGCTTCTGAGGGTGTATTCAGACCTAAACATCTTTACATTAAACTGACTTCAGCTTCAAAGAGGAAGACTAAAGCACCTTCTAAAGCAAAGAAACAAACTCAAGAGCCACGTGGTCAGGCCCCTATGCCCAAAAAACAGATGCTCAAAATGGCCAAAGACTTGATTACCTTCATCAGGGGTTCCCAACCCCCTCCTGGTAAGAGGCCTAGGCAAGAGACTGACTATGAATCTTCAGATCAGGATTCCATTTCTTCTGATTCCTCTTCTGATCAGGAATATTCTCTTCCCCCCTATGAGGATTCTGATGCTGAAGAATCTATACCTTCAGTTTCTCCTCCAGGGGACTATTCTTTTGGGGAAACCTTGCATACCATGAGGGAGCATTCCCACTGGGAGAGCCAAGATTTTTCAGAATCTAAAAAGAGGCTCAGGGATTTCCTTTTACTACCTCAACACAGGCTACTAGCCATTCCTCCTGTGTTAGACATTGTAGATGTGTTTTCAGTGTCTAGTCTTACCCCTGACTCCTTACCTCCAGCTCCAGTTAAGCCTGACAGATATTACAGGGTTCCTGACTCTCATAAATTCCTTTTTAAAAACCCTGCTGCAGACCCAGAAACTATTTCACAGGGTCCCAAGGGAGTTAAGGCTTCCACTACAAAAAACCCTACCCCCTCTGACAGAGATTCTAGGGCACTGGATAGATGGGGGAAAAAGGTATACACATCTGCTACCTTGGCTATTAGGGCCTTAAACTGTCAGTTTCATATGCTCAAATGTCAGCAACGTGTCATGGCATTGCTTAAACAGAAAATGTTAAAGTCTGAATGTGCAGAAAACAAGGAAATGCAGGATTTATTGCATGCAGCTGAACAAGTTGGAAAGCATACTTTGCAATGTGGTTTTTATTCTTTGGAGGCCTCCTGCAGGGCCGCAGGTACGGGTTCTGTAATTAGGAGGCATGCTTGGTTAAAGGAACAAAATTTGCCTGATCATGTCAAAATTAAATTATTAGATGCACCTTTACAGCATGATACTTTTATTTGGTGTTAAAGAAAATGGAGGACAAAGCTAAATCTATGCAAACTGTCAAAGATTTTTTACAAGTACAACCACCTAGGTTTAGTAGACACTGGCGAACAAAGAATTGGTCCTTTTCTGTGTTGGACAGACCTCAAAGGGGCAGACCCAGACACCCTAGAGGCAGATCCCAGGCACAAGGTTCATACAGGTCAAAGCAATGGGGTGCCCCTACCTCTAAAGATGGAGAAGACAAATCTCAACCATACAGGAAACAGTCCCAATGACTTCCCCCTGCCTGCACCAAGCACTCATCTCCTGGCAGCACCCTTGGGGGGGAAATTAGCACTTTTTTCTCAAAATTGGCACATCATAACCCAGGACAAGTGGGTTCTAAATATTGTGTCACAAGGCTACAAGTTCCATTTTAACAAGTACCAGAGCAAGAGCCGGGACTAGGATTTTACTCGACTGTTTTTGGTACCCAGAAAGGACAAGGCCAATACTGGGCCTATCTATCCTGAACACATTCCTGGATATACCAAAATTCAAGATGTTGACTTTGCAGCAGCTTCTGCTCATGCTGGGCAAGAACGCTTGGCTTGTGACTTTAGACCTAAAAGAGGCATACCTGCATGTCCCAATCAGACAAATATGCAGAAGATACCCAAGATTCAAGGCTGGCTCAATGCATTACCAATTCTCTGCACTGCCCTTTGGCTTATCTACTGCGCCCAGGGTCTTTACAAAGTGCCTTTCACCAGTAATTGCATTTTGCAGGCAAAGAGGAATACAGATATATTTTTACTTGGACGACTGTCTAATTCCAGCAGAGAACAAGGACATTCTTCTACAGCATCTGGCATTTGTGAAAAGACTTCTAACATGTCTAGGGTACACAGTCAACGAAAAGAAATCAAAACTAGTACTCTCTCAAGAGATAATATTCCTGGGTGCAAGCTTAAATACACCTGCCCAGATGGCTTATCTCATGCCAGACAAAGGCAACTGACTACCTTTTTCAAAATGATGGCAACAAAGGCCCAGTTATCTGCAAGAAAAATTCTGCAGGCTTTGGGCTTCATGGCATCCTGCATCCTACTAATTCCATATGCAAGACTGCATATGAGGAAACTACAATGGTACATAAAAAGTGTTTGGACTCAACATTGACACAGCCTGGAAACTATGATTACTCTCATTCCCTGCCTGCAACAGGAGTTTCGATGGTGGGGAAAGGCTTGTCACCAAAACAAGGGACAGCGATTCACATTACCGCCAGCCAGCCAGACGCTAACAGCAGATGCATCAGATTATGCCTGGGGGGCCCACATGGCAGGACGATGCATTCAGGGCACATGGGCCTCAAACCAAATGCATCTACATATCAATCAAAAAGAGATGCTAGCTGTTCAAAATGCCCTGACAGCCTTCAAGGACCTACTTCATCCAGGACAACTACTGATAGACAGACAACACCATGGTCATGTGGTATATAAACAAGCAGGGGGGCACACATTCTTACCCCCTTTGCAGACTAGCCATGACTTTGTGGGACACAGCATTGACTTACCAAGTACATCTGCAAGCACAATTCCTGCCAGGAAGGAAAAATGTTCTGGCAGACGAACTAAGCAGAAACCTCATGGATCCCCATGAGTGGCAGCTGAATCCACAAGTCTTCAGCATGATAACAAGGAAATGGGGATGCCCGGACATAGATCTATTTGCCTCCCCTCACAACTACCAGCTAAAAAGAATTCTGCAAAAAGAATTCTGCACAAGGATTTATCACAGACAAGCATGGAAAGTGGACGCCCTATCTTTCAGCTGGAAAAAACTGTCAGTATATGCCTTTCCCCCACTGCCTCTCCTCCCCAAGGTACTCCTAAAGGTCAGACAGGAGAAGCCAACGATGATACTAATTGCCCCAGACTGGCCCCGCCAGTACTGGTGTCCAATACTAAGGAACTTGTCTCAATGCCCAGCTTGGACCTTACTTCAAATACCTCATCTACTGTCCCAGCAAAACAATCAGATCCTGCACAGCCAACTCAGGACTTTAAACCTGGCAGCATGGCAGATAATGTAGTCATACAAAACGCACCTCTCAGTAAAGGTGTGATGGATGTCATTTTGGAAGCCAGAAAGCCTAGTACTAGAAAATCTTACGCTGGAAAATGGAAGAGTTTCTGTGCTTGGAACCAGGCAAAAGGGACTGATACAGCTCTGCCAAATATTCATCAGATTTTGCAATACTTAACTGAGATGCTGGACAAAGGCCTATCTTTTTCATCTATTAAAATTCATACCTCTGCCATTTCGGCTCATTACAATACAGAGCCACCAATCTTTTCTCATCCCTTATTAAAGCAGTACCTCAGAGGGGCCAGAAATTTAAGGCCTCCAAGGAGATCACCAGTGCCTGCTTGGGACCTTAACTATGTCTTGGAAAACTCACCTTGCCTCCTTTTGAGCCAGCTGCTACTGCTGATCGAAAGTTTTTATCTTGGAAAACAGCTCTGCTCCTAGCAATAACTTCTGCAACACGAGTTTTAGGGCTACAGGCTGTGGGACCTTTTATCCAGACAGGGTCTCTGAGGACAAACCCAACATTTATGCCTAAGGTGGTGTCCAGTGTGGCTCTTAACCAAACTATTCATCTGCCAACTTTTTACCCAAATCCACAGAACAAGGGGGAGAGAATTCTGCATTCTTTGGACGTACACAGACAGCTTAGATTCTGCTTGGACAGAACCAAAGTTTTCAGAAAGACAGAGCAATTACTAGTGCCATATGCTGCAGGATCACAAGGAAAGGCTATCTCAAAGCAGACTGTTTCAAAGTGGATAGGCCACTGCATTCGTTTCTGCTACTTACACCATGGCAAGCCAGTGCCCAAGGGCATTAGGCCACATTTAACTTGAGCTGCAGCCACTTCAGCCATCTTTCTCAGGGGAGTACCAACCAAGGACATTTTAGAGGCTGCTACTTGGAGTTCAGTGCACACCTTTACAAAGCACCATCATCTACCACTCTACTCTAAATCCAGGGCAGGCTTTGCCAGTGCAGTTCTGCAGGGCCTCATAGCCGCTCCTAATGCTGTTTAGCTCCAGCCTCCCATCCATAGCTTTGGGACTCTACCCAAATGTAATGACTGCAACAGTGAAACATGAACATAGTACAGTTGTGTACACTTACCATAAATGTAGATGTTCGAGTGTATTCACTGTTGCAGTCCATGTTACCCATCCACCATCCCTCTTTTCTTCTGATGGAACCTATCTTTCCTTCTCTGATTTATACAACCTATGTGGTGTATTTGCTTGTAGATGAAGGTAAAGTTTATATTGGTGCATGTATATATATATATATATATATATATATATATATATATATATATATATATATATATATATATATATATATATATATATATATATATATATATATAAAACATTTTTGGCTACCCTTTTAAGGGGCACCTGACATCTGGGGCAAGAAAAACTAAAGAAAATGGTGTCGGCCGCATCTTTTTATACCCCTGACGACCTGACGTCCAGGAAAGGGCGACAGCGGCTGACGCAGGACCCCAGGACTTTGTAATTCAGGCCGACTGAGGGCAACCTACCAGCAGGATTACCCAAATGTAATGACTGCAACAGTGAATACACTCGAACATCTACATTTATGGTAAGTGTACACAACTGTACTTTCCTTTGCTTCAGGGCGAAGAATAGGCACTTCCAATTCTCTGCACTGCCCTTTGGCTTATCTACTGCTCCCAGAGTTTTTATTAAATGCCTGGCTCCAGTCATTGCTTTTTGCAGGTGAAGAAACATTCAAATTTACCCTTACTTGGGCGATTGTCTTATTCAGGCAAACTTTCCAGAGCAACTTCTAAAGGATTTGGACTTTGTAAAGAAACTTCTTACACCATCAATGAAAAGAAATCAAAATTGGTACCCGCCAGGGAGATTGTATTCCTGAGAGCGAGCCTGAACACGGTCACCTAGATGGTATTCCTCCCTCAAGAGAAACAAATGGATCTTTCGAATTACTTCAAAAATTTAGCAAGCATGACCCAGCTCTCTGCAAGGCAATTCCTGTAAGCCCTGGGTTTCATGGCTTCATGTATTCTGATGATTCCATATGCCAGACTGCATATGAGGAAAATACAATGGTACCTCAAAAACCTTTGGTGTCAACACACTCGGGTTTTAGACTTCATACTTCCTTTGATACCCTGCCTGCAGATGGAGTTCCTTTGGTGGGTGATGGCCTGTGCACAGAATAAAGGTCTGCCTTTCTGTCCACCTCCTGCCAGCCAGACTCTCACCACAGATGCCTCGGACTATGCTTGGGGAGCACATCTAGGGGGCAGATACATTCATGGGACTTGGAACATGCAACAGGTTCTTTTGCATATAAATCTGAAGGAATTGATGGTAGTCCAGAAGGCCTCAATGGCTTTCAAACATCTTCTCTCTCCTGATGCTCTTCTGGTCAGGACAGACTACACCACAATCATGTGGTACATCAACAAGCAGGGAGAGACGCACTCTTACCCCCCTGTGCAGACAAAGCATGATACTATGGTCCATAGCAGCTTCCATGGGCATTCATCTGATAGCTCAGTTTCTTCCAGGAAGGTTCAACACCTTGGCAGACCGGTTAAGCAGGCAGGTCCTGGATCCTCACGAGTGGCAACTAAACTAGACCTTCTTCTATCACATCATTCAGCGTTGGGGCACCCCCCAAGTGGATCTATTCTCATCTCCAACCAACCACCTTCTTCCAACCTTTTGCACCAGGGATTATCACTACAAAGCTTGGAAAGTGGATGCTCTGACCTTCCCTGGACACAGCTGTCGATCCATGCATTCCCTACTCTGCCTCTTCCCAGACTGCTGTTAAAGATAAGGGACGAAAAACCAAGGGCCATCATCATAGCTCCAGACTGGCCCAGACAACACTGGTATCCACTACTTCACAGTCTCTCCCAGTCTCAGCCTTGGCATCTTCCCCTGCTACCAGATCTCTTGGTTCAGGAGGGGGAGAAATTCTGCAGCCTCATCTTCAGACTCTGCATTTGTCCTCTTGGCTCATAATTTAAACCTTTCCCAGCAGGTGGTCGAGGTTCTTCGTGAGGCCAGGAGGCCTAGCACTAGGAAATCTTACTCGGATGAGTGGAAAAGATTCTCCCATTTGGATGCAGACTAGAGAGGAAGACCCTTCTCAACCTACTGTTCCTCTTATTCTTGACTGTCTGGCAGGCTTGCTTAATGGTGGACTTTCCTTTTTTTTCTATCAAAATCCATGCTTCAGCTATTTCTGCTCATTGTTCCTTTGAGCATCCCATTTTCTCTCATCCCTTGAAGAAACAGTTCCTCAGCGGAGCTAGCAATTTAAAGCCTCCCAGAAGGGCACCTACTCCTGCTTGGGATCTCAGTTTTGTACTTGAGAAACTTACTCTCCTCCATTTGAACCAGCTGCCTCAGCAAACCTGAAGTTTCTCTCCTGGAAAACTGCCTTTCTTTTGGCTATTACTTCAGCTAGAAGAGTTTCTGAGCTGCAGGCCTTAATGGCAGTAGAGCCTTTTATCATCTTCCATGTGGATCGGGTTTCTCTTCGAACTAATTCCTCCTTTATACCTAAGGTAGTTTCTAGCCTGACTGTTAACCAGTCTATCCATCTGCCTACCGTCTTTCCTAATCCTCAGAATAAAGGGGAAAGGTTACTGCATTCCGTGGATGTTGCATAGACAGCTTAGATTTTACCCGGACAGGACTAAATCTTTTCGAAAGTCAGATCAGTTGTTGGTCAATTTTGCTCCTGAAGCTCAGGGCAAAGCTATTTCTAAACAGACCATTTCTAAGTGGATTGCTCATTGTATTCACTTTTGTTACTTACAGCATGGCAAGGTTCCTCCTCAGAGTATTAGGACCTATTCTACTAGGGCAGCCTCTACCTCAGCACCTTTTTTAAGAGGTGTACCTACTAGGGACATTCTGGAAGCAGCTACATGGACTTCTGTCCACACTTTCACTAAACATTAAAATTTACCCTTGTTTTCTAAGTCCAGGGCTGGTTTTGCCACTGCAGTGTTGCAGGGCATCCTTTCCGATCCTTAAACAGTGGATGTTCCTCCTCCCTTTTGTTTTGTTTTTCCTGGGCTTTGGGAATCAACCCATTTTTTAAGGACTGCAACAGTGAAACAATGAACATAGTACAGTTGTGTACACTTACCATAAATGTAGATGTTCGAGTGTATTCACTGTTGCAGTCCTGGTTTCCCCCCTTCCACCCCCCTTTTTTCCTAGGGTACAGACTGGGTTTTTTCTTTTCCTGGTCTAACCTTTTTTGGGGGGCTCCTGACAGTTAAGGCAAGAAAAACTCAGGAAATGGCGTCATATACCAAGGACTTTGGTATTCTGTCCGACTGTGGGCTACCGGGAGCCGGATAACCCATTTTGTAAGTACTGCAACAGTGAATACACTCTAACATCTACATTTATGGTAAGTGTACACAACTGTACTTTTTGGTCCGTGTGTCTGCATTTGACCTACAAATTCAGGAAGAAGGGTTTGCTTCAGGTATCCGAGGTGTGTGTGCCTTTTCAGTCCATTGAGTTTGTAGAATCCTTTCCTTGTCCTCCCCAGGTGGTCTTTTTTGTGGTGAGAAAAAGGCCTCATCCTAATAGCCCCTTTTTCACCAAGGAACCCTGGTCCTTCCAGCTAGTATGGTTATACAGAGAAGAGGCAGTCATTCACTCTTGTATTCCCCTAACCCAGTAAATGGGTACCCTAGTACATCCAGACGTAGAGTCTCTGTCTAGCATCCTGGAGGCTAGGAGCTTGACCCCTTGCTGGGAAAACCTTACCAATTGAAGTGTTACATATACTATAGGAAACCTGCCACCAAGAAGTCTTAACTAGCAAAATGAAATTGTGACCTTTAATCTAAGATAGCATCAGTCCTGATGTCTTGATTTTTTTGATGGACTACTTTGACAAGGTTCTTTGCATGTACTTAAGTACAAGTGCATATCTCAGTTGTATCATTCTTCTCCACGTAGAGCTTCTATTGGCATTTGTTTCCACAGTTTAGTGTTTAAGGAGCCCTACATATAAGACCCCAAGGAGATTAGTTCCCTCTTCTTCAGACTTTAACTTTGCAGGAAAGAAATTGACTTTACATCTGTTTGAACCAGCTAGCATAGCTTCAGATCTTTGTTGTGGGAATAAGAGCTTTTACTTGCCAAAACTGTATGTGACAGTTTCAGAGAGAGCCTAAAGGAGGTGGAAGATGTGTGAGAGAGGGTCTTAGATGCAGCGCATTTCCACTGTTTTGCAGAGTGCATTGAGAAAAGGTGTCTGCATGTTCAGTGTGGCTACAATATTTGATGCCTATGCCAGAGCAGCTGTCTCAAGTGCAGTTACCAGAATGAAGGCATACCTGAGGATCTATCCTTTGCCTGAGAATGTCAAAGGACAGCAACTAAATGTACCCATCTGATAACTGCACTTCAGATAGCTGCTGTGGCATTGGCATCAAATATTGCAGCTGCATTTAACAGCATGTAGACATCTTTCTCAATGCACTCTTCAAAGATGTATAGGTTGTCCCTTCTGCTGGAAGAGAGAGAAGGTCCAGTTCAGTTCCGTTCCTTATTATCCCAGAGTTTCCTTGACTGCACGGACAATACTGAGGACTGTGAGCTGAATGTCCTTTTCAGTTTCTCTTGGTTCACTTGGTGAGGTTGCACAGGAGAAATTTTTAGTAGTACTTCAAAATTAGGAAGTGCCTTTACTCCCTTGCAAAGCAATCAGATACTTACAGCAGACACGCCGGTTTTACAAATGGTGGCAGTAGGGAGACGCTGGACATTTCAGTTTTCAGGGGTGCTGAACTCAGAAAATGCAAAACTACTATATCAACCACAAAGCGATGCTGACATTGATCTGTACCTTCCAGGTTATCATGAATATTAGAGTACCTGGGAGACTCGAACTGATCACAGACAACACCACAATCGTGCTGTTTGTAAACTGGAAGGGTGGGAGAAACACACTTGTTAAATGTACAGACTTGTTTGTTAGCTGGGAGATTGTTCTGCAGCCATACTCCTCCTACAGGCATTCTGCCTCTTTGTAATGGAGGAAGTTGCCTGTTTTGCAGTACTGCTAAGTCATAAAATTCTGTCCAAGGTTCCCAAGTGATCAAGCCTAAGTGGCAGACTCTTTTTTTCCTCAGTTAGGTGAAATGGTCTTTGATTCCTTCCTGTTCCCTAATTTCGTGGAGAAAGCCGGGTAGTAAATATCAAACCTGATATTAATAGCTCCATTCTGGCCAAGCAGTCTTATTTCTCCTTCCTTCCTTTCATTTGAAGGAAGGAAGGAGAAACCCTCATATTAGCCATAAAATGCACCTTGCTGACCCTGCACAAGGGCCTTTTCTTGCACGCCAAACTGACTGACTGGAGGTCCAGTCCTTGATTCCCCATTGGGAATGTTTCTCACCTGAGGTAATTTATTTTTATGTAGCCCCAAAAATAACCACCTGAAAGTAAGTCAGAGTTTTTCTGCCCAGTGTGGTTCCTGCCACATTTTCCCTGAAAAAGGCCTCTATCGAGTAAGTGCTTATTTAAACATTTGGTTTAAGATGAGGCTGGCTTATGCTTCAGTAAAGCATCACTTGTTTGTCTTTTCTACACTCTTACCTATGATCCTCTTTCCAGGTGGGGGAACCTACACTGAACACGACCTAGCCAGTGTTTGCATCTTGGGACCTGAAGCCTGTGAAACAGTGTTATAACCCCTTTGCTAGGGGTCATTACCTCTGCATGTAGGGTTTCTGAGCTGCAGGCTCTTATTGTTACAGAGCTATATATACCATTTTTCATTAGGATCATCCTGTCCTTTGTACTGATAATGGAACCTTGAAAGTTGCCCTTGAGCCAAATTGTCCAACTGCTAAGGTTCTTCCTTTTACAAAAGCGTATAGGAGAGAATGTGTTTTCTGAACATGCATAGCTCTGCTATTACTTGGTCAGAACCAGAGAGAAGAGAAGAGCAGTACAGTCGCTCTTCAAATTAGTGAAATCTAGGAGGGCCATTGTCCAAGCAAACACACAGAAAAATGGCTAACTGCATTGCATTTTGTTACGATTTTAAGCACGACTTTGCAAGGGAGATTAGGGTACATTGTACATGGAAGGCAGCTGCTACTGTTGCTTTCTTCAGGAATGTGTCTATCCAGGGCATCTTGGAAGAAGATTCCTAGACTTCATAACTCTTCCAAACCCTACAGACTGGACCATTTGTTTAGGAGCAAAGCAGGTTTGTCACTGCACACTTGTAGGGTAGGTTAGTTCTTCGACCTTGAGTTTAGTGCAGGATTTGCTCTGGTTTAGTACTCTTTCCTATCTTTAGTAATGGTAATACAGTAGATGTTCTTCGTGTTTCACTGTTGCAGTCATCACATATGGCTTATCTACCTGCAGGTAGCCCTCAGTCGGCCCGAATAACAGAGTCTTGGGATTTCTGCATCGGATGCTGTCCGCCTCATCCATGACGTCAGGTCATCAGGGGTATAAAGCATGCAGCAGATGCCATTACATCAGCTTTTCTTGCCGTGCAGGAGCCCAAAGCAGAAGCAGTTCACAAGTGCCAGTCAGCAGCTACCTGAAATTTTCATTTTTCGAGTTTCAAACCTGAAGTCTTCTAAAGCTACATACCTCGTTGGGGTTCTTTTTTTCTTGCTCTAACTAATGTCAGAAAAAGTTAATTGTCTTGCCTGTGGAAAGCAAGTACCGCAGAGATTTTCATTCTTACTGGGTCACCTGTTTAGGCCCAGACCACGACGTCCCTCACTGTCGGTTTTGTGCCTTGTTCAACACCTGAGCTATTCGTCGTCTGATTATTTTTTGTCTCAATTCTTTCGCGCTCATTCTCCGTACTCCAAAATGGCATAGGTAAGCCAGCTATCAACCTTCCGAAAAAACACAAAGGTAAAGACAGACCGCATAGGTCCAAAACTGCTGATGCTTCAGTTAAACTAGTCGCCAGTCCGCCAGTACTCAGGTGCTTTCGCAGCCCCTCTTACCCGCTTCTGCAGATTCGCAGGCCTCTACTGAGACCCATTCGGAATCCAGTATGCTGCAAGATGCTTCTTCGACTATGGAACCTGCGGATGTCTCTACGTTGGATGGGTCCAGAGCCCCTTGTGCAGGCACTGGCTTCTGAGGGTGTATTCAGACCTTCTGATGGTTTGTATTAAACCGACTACTTAGTTAATGAATAAATCTACCGAATTTCTCAGGCCCAGAGTTCGCACTACGCTAGAAAACCGACGACCAAAGCACATTCTCAAGCTCCCATGCCGCAGAAACAAATGCTTAGAATGGCTGAAGACCTTATTACTTTAATTAGGTGAAGCCAGCCTCCCCCCTCTAAAAGACAATGAATTGATTTTCCTTCAGATTCTTCAGACCATGATTCTGATAATTCTGTCCCCTGTGATTACAAGGACATATCCTTATCTACCTACGAGGACACTGTCATTTCCCTCAGCCCCCCTCCAGAGGACCTTTCTTTCCGTGAAACCTTGCATATACCCTAAGAGAGCATTTCCGCTGGGAATGCCAGGACTACCCACAGTCCAAAAAGAGACTCTGGAATTTTTAGACTTGCCTCAGCATAGGCCTCTAGCTGTTCCCCCTGTCCTGGATGTTGTAGATGATGTCTTCATGGAATCCAGTCTTACCCTTGATACTTTACCACCTGCTCCTAGAAAGTCTGACAGATACTACAGTGTACCTGACTCTCACAAATTTCTCTCTAAAAATCCCACTGCGGCTCCAGAGACCATTTCCTAGGGACCTAAAGGTATTAAGGCTTCTACAGCCAAAAATCCTACCCCTTCGGACAGGGATTCTAGGGCTCTAGACAGATGGGGTAATAAGGTATATACCTCTGGAACTCTTGCCATCAGGGCTTTAAATTGACAGTTTCACATGTTGAAGTACCAGCAGCATATTATTAATCTAATTAAACAAAAAATGTTGTTGATTCCTGATTGTGCAGAAAATAAGGACTTACAAGACTTAATGCATTCTGCAAACCAAATTGGTAAACATATTTGCGGTGTGGTTTTGATACCTTAGAAGCATCTTGCAGGGCTGCTGTCACTGGGTCTGTTCTTAGAAGGCATGCTTGGCTGAAGGAACAAATCTTGCAGCCCATGTCAAAGCAAAATTACTTGATGCACCATTAAACCAAGACTGTTTGGCTCAAAAGCATAAGAAGTTCTTAAAAAGATGGAAGAAAAAGCTAAATCCAAGCAGACTGTTAAAGATTTCTTACAGGTACAGCCACCTAGATTCAGTAGGCATTGGCCTTCAAAAAACTGGTCCCTTCCAGACCTCCTCAACCCAAACCTAGGGGCAACAGACCACAAAGACTACAGTTTCAGGGTATGCACAGGTTTAAACAATGGAGTGCTCCCTCCTGAAAAACTGGGAGTGTTAAGCCACCCCCTATGGAAAAAGTTCACAATGACTTGTCCTTAACCTTTCCCAGCCATGCTCAAGTACTTGCACCCCTAGAAGGAAAACTCGCTCTGCATGCAACAAAACTGGGAGAATATTACCCAGGACTGATGGGTCTTTAACATTGTATCCCAGGGAATACAGATTCTATTTCCACTCTGTGCTAACCCCAAGCGGATTGCAAGACCTTCATCCAAACCAGTGGACAGAGGCCCAAAAGCAAGTACTTTCTCTTCTCAGTATCAGGGCTATTCAACCTGTGCCAACAGAGCAAAGTGGACAGGGTTTCTACTCCAGATGGTTCCTGGTGCCCAGGAAAGAGAACTCTTGGTGCCCTATTCTGGATTTGTCAACCCTAAACACCTTCCTGGTGGTACCAAAATTCAGAATGCTTACACTCTAGCAGCTCCTTCCTATGCTAGCCAAGGACTCCTGGCTAGTCACCCTAGACTTGAAAGAAGCTTATCTACACATCCCCATAAGGAAATCTTGCAGGAAATATCTACTTTTCAAGGCAGGATCTGTGCACAATCACTTCTCTGCACTTCACTTTGGCTTATCTACTGCACCTAGGGTATTCACAAAGTACCTGGCTCCAGCCATTGCTTACTGCAGGCAGAGAAATATTCAAATTTCCCTATACTTGGATGATTGCCTGATTCAGGAGGACAGTCAGGAATTGCTACTTCAGCATTGACCTTTGTAAAGAGACTACTAACTTCTCTGTGGTATACCATCAACTAAAAGAAATCACATCTGGTACCCAGCCAAAAGATTGTATTCCTGCGAGCAAACTTGAACACAACTTCCCAGATGGCATTTCTCACTCTAGAAAAGCAGGTTTATTTGACAACTTATTTCAAACTACTGGCCACCCAAACCCAGCTATCTGCAAGAAAAATACTGCAAGCCCTAGGGTTCATGGCCTCATGTATTCTACTGATTCCATATGCAAGACTGCATATGAGGAAACTCTAATGGTACTTGAAAAGTCTCTGGTGTCAACATTCCCAGAACCTGAAAGCAGTGATTCCTATAATTTCTTGCCTAAGGACCTTTGGTGGGCAGAGGCTTGCAACCACAACAATGGACTCCCTTTCTCACAACCCCCCGCTGTCCAAACTCTGACAACAGACGCATCAGACTATGCATGGGGGGCTCACATGGCAGGCAAATACATTCAAGGCAAATGGAGCCCAGTACAAATTCACCTGCATATCAGTCAAAAATAAATGTTAGCTGTACAGAATGCACTGACAGCCTTCAAATACTTTATTCTGCCAGGATGACAACTGATAAAGACAGACAACACCACAGTTATGTGGTACATAAGTAAGCATGGGGGAACTCACTCCTACCCACTCTGCAGGTTAGCCATGACACTGTGGAACATGGCCTTAAGCAACCAACTGCACCTGCAAGCTCAGTTCCTGCCAGGCAAACAAAATTCACTGGCAGATGACTTAAGCAGAAATCTAATGGACCCACACGAGTGGAAACTGGAACCAAACCCATTCAAACTTCTAATACACAGGTGGGGGACACCAGAGGTGGACCTCTTTGCGTTCCCCCAAAGCCATCAGCTAAACAAATTTTGTACCAGAATTCCCCACAGCCAAGTTTGGGAAGTGGGATGCCCTTTCCTTCACATGGGAAACCTTCTCAATCTATGCATTCCCCGCTCTGCCCCTCCTTCCAAAGGTACTCCTCAAGATCAAACAGGACAGGCCAAGGACAATCCTTATTGCATCAGACTGGCCACGCCAGTACTGGTACCCACTCCTGCGTATTCTGACAGCAGTGCCACCCTGGCATCTACAGCAGACCCCATCTCTGCTGTCCCAGTAGGAGGGACAGATTTTGCATCCTCAGTTGCAAACCCTGAACCTGGCAGCCTAGCTTATTCCCCGAGTACATCTCCAGCAACCCTCAGCAAACAGGTGCTGGATGTTATTCTTGAGGCCAGGAGGCACAGTACTAGGAAATTCCATTCAGAAAAGTGGAATAGATACCGATGTTCTTCGTGTTTCACTGTTGCAGTCATTACATTTGGGTTATCTGCTTGCAGTAGCCCTCAGTCGGCCTGATTAACAAAGTCTTGGGTCCTGCATCGGTTGCTGTCTCTTCTTCCGTGACGTCAGGTAGTCAGGGGTATAAAACATGGAGCCGACACCATTACATCAGTCTTTCTTGCCGTGCGGTGCCTGAAGCAGAAGCAGTTCGCAAGTGCCGGTCAGCCGACTCCTGAAATTATCGTTTTCGAGTTTCTTGTGGAAAGCAAATACCTCATAAAGATTGTCATTCATACTGCATTCCTTGCCTAGGCCCTGACCACGACGTACCCCGCTGTCTGTTTTGTGCCTTATTTAAACCATGAATTATCCGTCATCTGTATATTTTCGCTTCTAAATATTTTGTTGCTCTGTTGAATTATCCAGATATGTCTTCGGTAAGCCATCCGACTACCGACATTCTGAAAAAACGCAAAGATAAAGGGAGAGACAGGCCGCCTAGTTCCAAAGCTGACGACGATGCTTCTCCTAAGCCAGTCGCCAGCTCGCCAGTACTCAGTGAGGCACTTTCGCAGCCCCTGATACCCGCTACTTCAGATTCACAGGCCTCTACTGAGACCCATTCGGAGTCCGGCATGCCGCGAGATGCTTCAACTGTGGACCCTGCGGATGTCTCTACCTTGGATGGATCCGGAGCCGCTGTGCAGGCACCGGCTTCTGTGTGTGTATTCAGGCCTACTGACTTGCATATTAAACAGACACCATCTTCTTCTTCAAGGCCTAGAACTTGAACCATGCCTAGAAAACTGACACCCAGACCACATGGTCAGGCCTCTATGCCTAAAAAACAAATAAGAGTGGCTGAAGACCTTATTACTTTAATCAGGGGAAGCCAACCTTCCCCCTCTGAAACCTAGGACTGAGTTTGCTTATGATACGTCTGACCAGGATTCTGAAATTTCTGTTTCCTCAGATGACCAGGATTTACCCTTATCTACCAAATTTCTGTTTCCTCTGATGACCAGGGGTTACCCTTATCTACCTATGAGGATTCTGATGCTGAGGACTTTATTCCCTCTGCTTCTCCCCCTACCCCCGGAGGATTACTCTTTTGGTGAAACCTTGCATACTCGTAGGGAGCATTTTCATTGGGAAAGTCAGGATTACTCTGATTCTAAAAGAAGCTTAGGGATTTCTTTCTCCTGCCCCAGCACAGGCCTTTAGCTATCCCTCCTGTACTAGACATTGTCGATGATGCTTTTTCGGAATCTAGCTTGGCCCCTGGCTGTTTACCTCCTGCTCCCAGAAAACCTGATAGATATTACAGGATTCCTGATTCTCACAAGTTCCTTTTCAAAAATCCTACTGCTGATCCTGAGACCATTTCACAGGGACCCAAGGGCATTAAAGCTACTACTGCCAGAAATCCTACCACCTCTGATAGAGACTCCAGGGCGCTGGATAGATGGGGTAAGAAGGTATACACTTCTGCAACTTTGGCCAATTAGGGCCTTAAACTGCCAGTTTCATATGTTAAAGTATCATCCGCATATTATTGGATTGCTTAAACAGAAAGTTATGTTGATTCCTGATTGTGCTGAAAATAAGGATTTACAGGATTTTATGCATTCTGCTGAAAAAGTTGGAAAACGTACTTTGCAATGTGGTTTTGATTCACTAGAGGCATCTTGCAGGGCTGCTGTCACTGGGTCTGCACTTAGAAGGCATGCTTGACTTAAGGAGCAATCCTTGCCAGATCATGTTAAAGCTAAATTACTAGATGCTCCCTTAAATCAGGACCGCCTGTTTGGCAATAAGGCAGAAGTTGTCCCTAAAAAGATGGAGGAAAAAGCTAAATCTATGCAAACTGTTAAAGGTTTCTTACAAGTACAACCTCCAAGATTTAATAGGCATTGGCCTTCTAAGAATTGGTCCTTTCCTGCCTCTTCCAGGCCTTCTCAGTCCAAACCCAGATCCAGCAGAACACCCAGGCTTCAGTCCCAAGGTATGCACAGGACTAAGCAGTGGGGGGCCCCCACTTCCAAATCTGGGAGTAGTAAAACTCCCCCCTGTGGTAAACTGTCTCAATGACTTCACTTTAAATCTTCCAAGCACTTCTCAACTGGCCCCTGTTGGGAGGGGGGGAGATGGCTCTACATGCAAAAAACTGGGAACTCATTACGCAGGACAAATGGGTCTTAAATATAGTATCCCAAGGATACAGATTTCACTTCACACATTACCATCCCCAAACGGTTGGGCAGATCTACCCCCAAATCAGTGGGCAGAGGCTCAAAAGCAAGTACTCTCTCTTAAGCAAAAAGGCTATTCAAACTGTACCAGAAGAGGAAAAGAGACAAGGTTTCTACTCAAGACTTTTCCTGGTACCCAGACAAGACGATTCATGGCATTCTATCCTGGACCTCTCTACTCTAAACACCTTTTTGGTGATTCCAAAATTCAAGATGCTGACTCTTCACTAGTTGCTTCCTATGCTAGGCAAAGATGCCTGGTTGGCAACACTCTATTTAAAGGAAGCATACCTGCACATCCCAATCAGGCAGTCTTGCAGAAGATACCTATGCTTCAAAGCAGGCTGCACACACACTCAGTTCTCTGCACTGCCCTTTGGCTTATCTACTGGGCCCAGGGTATTCACAAAGTGCCTAGCTGCAGTCATTGCATTTTGCAGGCAAAGAAATATTCAAATATACCCATACCTGGACGATTGTCTAATTCAGGCAGAAAGCAAGGACATATTTTTGAATCATCTGGCTTTTGTACAAAGGGTGCTAACTTGTCTGGGGTACACCATAAACGAAAAGAAATCACACGTTACCCTGTCAACAAATTATATTCCTGGGAGCAAGCTTGAATACAACTTCCCAGATGGCTTTCCTCACGCCAGAGAAACAAATTCATTTGGCAATCTAATTCAAACTAGTGGCCATAAAAACCCTGCTATCTGCAAGGCCAAATACTGCAAGCCTTTGGGTTCATGGCCTCCTGCATTCTTTTAATTCCATATGTAAGACTGCATATGAGAGAACTGCAATGGTATCTTAAAAAGCCTATGGTGTCAACATTCTCAGGATCTAGAAGCAGTGATTCCTATCATACCTTGCCTATGCCTAGAGTTCCTTTGGTGGGCAGAGGCCTGCCACCAAAACAAGGAACTACCATTCACTCTACCCCCTGCCATCCAAACCCTAACAGATGCATCAGACTATGCATGGGGGGCTCACCTGGCAGGGAAGTGCATTCAGGGCAAATGGAACCCAAGTCAAATGAACCTACATATCAATCAAAAATAAATTTTAGCTGTACAGAATGCTCTGACAGCCTTCAAGGACTATACTGAATACACTTTAACATCTACATTTATGGTAAGTGTACACAACTGTACTTTCTTGGAGCAAGTCTCAAGGGCAGGACACAGCCTTGCCTCAAATCCTAGATTATATAGCAGAGCTGCTCCACAAGGGCCTCTCCTTCTCATCAATTAAGTTTCATGCCTCTGCCATCTCAGCTCATTAAAATACTGAGTCCACCCCTCTTCTCTCACCCTCTGATGAAACGGTTCTTGAGAGGAGCTAACAATTTAAGACCTCCAAGGAGAGCTCCCACTCCTGCCTGGGACCTTTACTTTGTACTAGAGAAGCTCATGCTTCCCCCTTTTGAGCCTGCTGCTACAGCAGAGTTATAATTCCTCTCTTGGAAAACAGCCTTACTGCTAGCCATCACTTCAGCAAGAAGAGTGTCTGAGTTACAGGCCCTTACAGCTGTGGGACCCCTTCACTATCTTCCATGCGGACAGGGTTTCCCTCAGGACTAACCCATCTTTTATGCCCAAGGTGGTATCCAGTGTGGCTTTAAACCAATCCATCCATTTGCCAACCTTTTTTCCTAACCCTCAGAATAAAGGGGAAAGGATCCTGCACTCCTTGGACGTGCACAGACAGCTCAGGTTCTACCTTGACAGGACTAAACCTTTCAGAAAATCTGACCAGCTGCTGGTCAGCTTTGCTACAGGGGCAGAGGGCAAGGCCATTTCCGAACAAACCATTTCTAAATGGATAGCACACTGCATCCATTTCTGCTACAAACACCATGGTAAATCTACCCCACAAGGGATCAGACCTCATTCCCCTAGGGCTACCTCAACCTCTACAGCTTTTCTCAGGGGAGTCCGTAACAGGAACATCCTGGAAGCTGCAACCTGGAGTTCTGTACACACCTTCACCAAGCATTACCACTTGCTTATCTTTTCCAAATCCAGAGCTGGATTTGCCACAACAGTCTTACAAGGCCTGGTAGCCAGCCCTACTACTACTTGACTGCCTCGACCATTCTTCAACTTTGGGAATCTACCCGAGTGTGATGACTGCAGCAATGAAACACAAAGAAAATAGTACAGTTGTGTACACTTAACATAAATGTAGATGTTTGTGTGTGTATTCACTGTTGCAGTCCTGGTTACCCTCCCTCCAGCCCCCTGTCTTCCTATACTTTCTACCTATCCTCTTTTTGGCCATATTTTATGGAAATGATGTTTACTTTTTACTGGAGGTGTTCCACACCATTTGATTGCTTCCTATTTTGGGGGCTCCTGACATCTGGGGCAAGAAAAACTGATGTAATGGCATCTGCTGCATGTTTTATATCCCTGACGACCTGACGTCATGGATGAGGCGACAGCATCCTACGCAGAAATCCCAAGACTGTGATATTCGGGCCAACTGAGGGCTACCTGCAGGCAGATAACCAAAGTGTGATGACTGCAACAGTGAATACACTAACATCTACATTTATGATAATTGTACCCAACTGTACTTTATTCCTTTTCATGAGCAAAGTACACCTGTCTAATAACCTTTCGTAGCAGATGATTGAATACTGAGATAATTTTTGCATCACCAACTCCATGATTTCAGTAATGTAATAGTCTTTTCCGTTTATTTGTCTGCAGTTTAGAGTCCGTAGGTGTCTCAGGAGGTTATTTTTTTATTTAATTTATCCTTTGTTGACCAAGTTAGCCCCACTAGGCTAGTGGCTTCTTTTAGTGAAGACTTGAGGTAGTATTTCTACTTGTAGGAAAAATTTGGCCAGAGTGTCTGTGAGCCTTATAATCTTTTTTGATAGGCGCCATGGAATGTTTTACATCCACCTGGAAGTGGGCAAGCCAGAGCCAACTCGAACTTGGCTTGATCCCGAGTATAAGCTCTGCTCTGGCTTTTTAACCAGCAGGTTGAAGAGCCAAGAAAGAAACAAGCCGCAGTCAGAATTTTTTTCCAGCAGTGTGTTGATTCGGACCAGGCCAGCAGGCTATAAATGCTTTCTGTTAGGTCAGGTCTGCATATTGAGGTTGGCTGGAGTACCAGACAAGATGGGGCCACGCGCCATAGTGCTGAAAAAATTATTTAAAAATTGCAAGACACTGTAGTTGGGCATTCTTTTAATTTAATTAGCCAAGCCAGAACCCTTGGCTGTTCAAAAATCCCAGGCTTGCCCACCTTTACATCCACCCAAAATACCCTTAACTCAAGCAGCCTTTACCTCTGTTTAATGAAAGAATTGCACACATTCAGGAATGCAGAACCCCACTAATGCTGCACTGCATTGTCGGCAGTCTAGTCATCTGGAGTGGGAGTAGAAACCACAGGCAATCTCGTCTTCCAGCACCAGAGGCAAGTGTGCTTACCTGATTAACCACCGATACTGTAGGTTGCAGAGGACATCTTGCTCTGGCATCTGTCACTTTTGGTTATCAGTTTCTCTTGCTTCAGAAAGAAGTGAAAAGGCCACATGCTGCTGTCTCCTTTCTGTGTGGTGTCAGGTTGACTTTTTTCCTGGTCACAGAGGACAGTGACCCGTGCTGTGGCCTTACAAAACTGTGAAAGTCAGGCCAGATGGGAAAATATCTTCCTACATTGAACTCCTCCTCTTTAGGATTGATACCGTAGCGGTGACCCTAATATTCAGATATTTACTACAATGGTAAACTAATGCAGAGCTGCACTTTGCCCAGGGACAGGTATTAGGGAGAAATACCTTGATTTCTGCCTCCTGCATTTGAAGAATGATTGTTCTTTTGCTGCTGTTGGAGGGCAGTTGCTGAAAAAGTATTAACCTGCAGAACTGTTAGGAGGGGGGTCACTGTGGTCTGTTTGTCACTCTCTAAGAAGGAATGACCCAGACCCTCCACGGAGATGTGATTAGCTGCCCCACATCACCTGTTCTTTCCACATTGAAATTGGCTTGGGGAAGAAATTAACTCTTGGCACATCAAGGTTCACTTTTCTTCAGTCATTTTACTTTAATGTTATCTTTTCTCTACTTATTTTTAATGGTACAGTATTAATGGCAATAAGAATCTGTAGCAGCCATGTGTGACCAGCTACAAGACACTGTCCATGAGGGTACATAAGAAAGATGGATGAGATTTTGGACAGTCAGTATAGAACTATAATTTTTCTTCAGAAAATGTTATGCAATAGGTGTGCTGTAAACTACTACAGATGTATACCAGATGCCAAAGCACACATGCATCTTAGTTTGAGGTGTGTATTTGCACTACTTGTGCAGTAATAGAATGGTGTTTTTAAAGATTCTGACAAATACACTTATAGGAACATGGGAATCCTTTTTGGTGTAGAATACTACTCTCAAGATTCAAGGGAAGCCTAATGCTTGTGTAGGGCTCATTGAGTTAAGCTAGGCTTTCATCATTTTCCTGTTTTCTTTCCAGTAAAGAAAAATGTCTTTACTGCTTTCATCAGCTCAGGTTTTACTTGGAAAAAGGATACATTAGTTCAAGGAGAGAGTAGTTAGTGTTTAATTGGCCATGAACAACAAATTTTGTTCAGAATGCAATAAAAAAAAAAATTGTTGCACCATTTTAAAATATATGATGGATGGTAGTGTTATTGTCCATTATGATATATATATATATATATATATATATATATATAATGGGAACCTTGATTTTATATTATCTGAATAATTACATATCCACAAGTTTTGTTTGATGTGTTAAAAGTTTTAAACTCTGCTCTATGAATTATCCTTAACAATTCACCCAACAGAATTCCTCCAAATGCGAACTTGATATTTGAAGTAGAACTGGTGGATGTGGATTAACTGAAGTATTTTAGCACATTTTACCGAAATTACCACAGACTGTATTATCTTTTTTGACTGTATAGAAAACCTTCAGTGCAAATGTATTGTTACATGTTGTAAATAAAATTATACATCTTCTGTGCCTAAAATAGTTCCCTTTCACTGATTGCATTTATCAATATTTTATATTTCAGAAACACTGCCTTGCTTCACATCTCATTTTCCTTGAAATAGATTTTGTAAGGATAAAACAGAAAATTAGTGACTTGAACCGGTACTAAGTTGTATCCTTTCCGATATTTTTAATTGATGTGCAGTTTTTTTTATATTTGATATTTTAATGTTTTTTGCAGAAGTTGTATAGAGCTAATATGCTAAAGGTCCTGCAAGCCTTTATTTTTTATTTGAATATGAACAACTCCCTGGAAAGCTATGGCACGCTTGCACACACATGCATGTGCCCAAGCTTTCTAGGGACTTGTTCATATTCCAGTATTTGTTAGACTCTTCTTCATTAATGGGCTATGAATTAACTTTGAAATGGTTCTTTTCCAGTATTACAGGTAGTGCTGGCTAGTCTGTTCCATTTTTGATTTCCTTATAATAATTTTTTTTTTATCTCTGTATTAGTTTGCATTAGAAAGAAAAGTTGAAGAGGGCAGAGTCTAAATGGCCAACTGAAAGCAGCACTCTTTCAGAGCTCTGTATGTTTTTTGTAAAAATATCACTTTAAATTTTTACCAAGTATGTTTTTATTACTTTGGCTATTTCTCTGTGAAATTTGATGTTGTCTTAATAGTTTCCTGACAAAATTATGTGGAAACTTGCTGGAAACTTAAGAAGATGAGCAATGCAAAGCATACTCAGATTCTTCCCTGAAAAAAAATAGACCTACAACAAATAATGTCTGCACTTTAGGAACTTTCATTAAAATAGATGGTTTCCAAGAAAATGTGGACAGTTTAAAAGAAAACTGTCTTAAGCAAACATAACTTGAAATAAAACAGCAACAACATATAGAAGTCACAGACATCAAGACTACTTTAACAGACGTGGAAGGAAGATTAAAGGACTACTGCAAACGGACTTTCTTCTGAAACGAAATACTTGGCTACAAAACAAACTTTGATACTGAGAATACCGAAAAATTATGTGACGCTAGAATTTTTGGCTTGCCAGAAAAGACAGAAGATGATGATATAATATTTTTATCATGCTGGATGCTGAAATTCCTAAATATTCAGGAATGCTTTTTTATGTTATTGAAAGAGCTCATAGGTCGTTAGGAAAACCTCCAGTTTAATTTCACCAAGATCTACAGTAATAGTTTCTTTCCTATTTGGATAAAGAGCTTGTATTAAAGGCAGCATGGCCAAAAGCACATCTAAAATATGATCAGTTTTAATATAAGATTTTTGACATTGACTACTCAGCCAAAACATTTGAACTGAGGAAAGAATGCTGGCCATTAGTAAAATTTGCTCAAACAAAACAACCCTAATAGTCAAATAATATTCCCAGCAAGAATAAAACTTAATCTTTCAAATGGTACCAGGACATTCGAAGAAGAAGATTATTTAAAAAAAAAATGATTCCTACTCCTGAAGATATGGGCTGGAGTTTTACCTTGAAGAAATCCTCAAAGAAAAAAAAAACAGCTTGGTGAAGGTTTTTTTTTCCTAACAATCTACAAGATGTCAATCAAAACCCAACAGCAACACCCATATAAAACAAAGTAATAAAAATTATATGCTTTGTTCTGGATGAAAAAAAGCTGCTTTGAAAATTCAGAATCTTCAAATAACTAAAAGTAAACATAATGTGCAGATGTTTGTGTTTCACTGTTGCAGTCATCACATATGGGTTATCTGCTTGCAGTAGCCCTCAGTCAGCCTGATTAACAAAGCCTTGGGTCCTGCGTCGGTTGCTGTCTTATCTTCCATGACGTCAGGTAGTATGGTATAAAGCATGCAGCCGACGCCATTACATCAGTCTTTCTTGCTGTGCGGTGCCCAAAGCAGAAGCAGTTCGCAAGTGCCAGTCGGCCGACTCCTGAAATTTTTGTTTTCAAGTTTCTGAACCAAAGTCTTCAACTAAGCTAAGTACCCCGTTGGGGAAACTTTTTCTTGCTCTAAACCGATGTCAGTAAAAGTTAATTGTATTTCTTGCGGAAAGCAAATACCTCATAAAGATTTTCATTCGTACCACGACTTACCTCGCTGCTGGTTTTGTGCCTTATTTAAACAATGAACTATTCATCGTCTGTTTATTTACGCTTCTAAATATTTTGGTACTCGGTTCAGTTATCCAGATATGGCTTCGGTAAGCCACACAATTACCGACATTCTGGAAAAAACGCAAAGATAAAGACAGAGACAGACCGCATAGGTCTATAATGGCCAACGAAGCTTCTCCTAAGCTAGTCACCAGTTCACCGGTACTCAGTGAGGCGCTTTCGCAGCCTCTGATACCAGCTACTTCAGATTCGCAGGCCTCTACTGAGACCCATTCGGAGTCTGGTATGCCGCGACATTCTTCAACTGTGGAACCTGCGGATGTCTCTACCTTGGATGGGTCCAGAGCCGCTGTGCAGGCACCGGCTTCTGAGGGTGTATTCAGACCTACTGACTTGCATATTAAACCAACTCCATCTTCTTCTTCAAGGCGTAAAACTCGATCCATGCCTAGAAAACTGACGCCCAGACCGCATGGTCAGGCCTCTATACCTAAAAAACAAATGATAAGAATGGCTGAAGACCTTATTACTTTAATCAGGGAAAGCCACCCTTCCCCCTCTAAGAGACCTAGGACTGAGTTTGCTTATGATTTTTCTAATCAGGACTCTGAAATTTGTTTCCTCTGATGATCAGGTTTTACCCTTATCTACCTATGAGGATTCTGATGCAGATGACTCTATTCTCTCTGCTTCCCCTCCAGAGGATTTCTCTTTTGGTGAAACCTTGCATACTCTTAGGGAGCATTTTCGCTGGGAAAGCCAGGATTACTCTGACTCTAAAAAGAGGCGTAGGGATTTCTTACTCCTGCCCCAACACAGGCCTTTAGCTATCCCCCCTGTACTGGACATTGTTGATGATGCCTTTTCAGAATCTAGCTTGGCCCCCAACTCCTTACTCCCTGCTCCCAGAAGACCTGATAGATATTACAGGGTTTCTGACTCTCACAAGTTCCTCTTTAAAAATCCTACTGCGGATCCTGAGACCATTTCACAGGGACCCAAGGGCATTAAGGCTACTACTACCAAAAATCCTACCCCCTCTGATACAGATTCCAGGGCGCTGGATAGATGTGGTAAGAAGGTATACACTTATGCAACCTTGGCCATTAGGGCCTTAAACTGCCATTTTCATATTATCAGCAGCATATTATTGGATTGCATAAACAGGAAATGATGATTCCTGACTGTGCTGAAAATAAAGATTTACAGGATTTAATGCATTCTGCTGAACAAGTTGGAAAACATACTTTGCAATGTGGTTTTGATTCACTAGAGGCATCTTGCAGGGCTGCTGTCACTGGGTCTGTACTTAGAAGGCATGCTTGGCTAAAGGAGCAATCTTTGCCAGATCATGTTAAAGCTAAATTGCTGGATGCTCCCTTAAACCAAGACCGCATGTTTGGAAACAAAGCAGAAGTAGTACTTAAAGGACCACTACAGGAAAATAAGAGAGATATATTCTTTAACTTTTCCTTAAGTTTGGCTTATTGCAAACCTGTATGTACTAGACAGAAGTAGATACTACTAATTTTATTCTGTTTGTACCCCTGACTGCCCTCTTGGGGGCAGACATCCTGATGAGTTAGTTTTGATCTAAAGAAAAATCATCCCCATAATACACTGCAAGTCCACTGTATCTGAGATTACAGTGCCCATAGCTGGACTGTCACACATTTCAGTTCCATTCACTTAGAATGGAAGAACAGAGAACAGCAGCTATTTTTCAGAGGCCTCAATAAAAGTATAATTCATTGTCATGCAGTGCCTCTTACAAATGTGTTTGCTGCTGATGTGTTACACATTCTATGAAAAAAGCTTCCAGAAATAGCAGCTCTTTGCTGAGATAACTGCCTTTTTTTTAGGCATTTAACTTTGATCTGCTTCAGTTCCTTCTACGTTACCCCTGCCAGCAAAGAGTATCACATTTCCCACCTTGCAAGGTTCAGCTATTTAGTCAGCTTTGCATGACAATACACATCAGATTTGCTTGCAGTCTGCCTGGTGTGTCATTGAGTTCCCTCATCTCTCTCCATACTCCTGTCATCTGAATAGCACTTTTACAGTAACTCGTGTCACAAAACTGCTTTTAGCAGTCCTTGATATAAAGGTATTGACGTATTCCTCTTAACATGGCTGTAACATACACAGTTTGCAATTCATCTCAGCCACTGACAGGTTGTGCTCCGTCTGCAAATAATAACTCTACTCAAAGAATATTCATATTTCCTTGCATAGAATTTCAGTCTTCTGCCTTGTTACCCCTTATGCATACCAGTACTGTCTCCTTGTATTTAAAGGTACTACTGCTATTGTCTGCACATATTCATTCGTGTTATGCTTTTTTTTTTTTTTTTTTTTTAATGCAACTTAAAATATTATTTCCTTCATGCTTTGTACTGCCTACTCTCACTGTTGTGAACAGTATGCATACTGTTCCGCTCTCAAGACAATCAATTGCAAGCTGCCAGTACGTTTCTCTATTCACTGATACCGGAAATTTCACACATTTCCTCAAGAAGCTAGATAAACCAGACTACCTCCAACAATATGTTTCATACTGCAGTTATTTTATGTACTCGTGACTGCTGCATTTCTGTAAGCATATGAATATACACCTTACAGCAGGGATCAAGCATGAAAGGCCATTTAGCCATGTAACATCAAAGACACAAATATGTACCACAGGGAGTGGGCTATGGCTTCAGAAAAAAAGTAAAAGGTGCAAAGGTGAAACTTTGGTGTCAAATAGCTGCACTGCAACATCAACATACAGACAAACCAGCTGATGTACCAACTGCCCATGGCATAAACACTGCTTGAAGACAAGGATTATAAGAACTTCTGTAAATCTAGAAGCAAGAGCAATCATGTAGATAAGACACCATTCAGTTATTTTAGCATCTACAAGTGCATAACTTGTGAAGCCAGATGAATAACAATGGCTCTGGCTTTCAGTACAGCAAGGGGTAAACTCAGCTAACAGGTATCATGCTGAGAGATGATTCCATTCTGCAGACATCACCACTCCTCAGTGCAACTTCAATTTACTGTTTAGCACCAGTAGATGGAGGTGTAATGCATATGCATGGGAACCCTAAGTCACAGACAATGGCTTATCATTTTCACATGGAATCTTAATAGCATCAGATGAGACTAGACAAGTATCACAGCGGAAACCAGTTATTTAAACTGAAGACTCTCATTAATATTCACATGGTACTTGTGTCACAAAACTGTTACATCTAAACATGAACTGGACACCAGATAGTAGCTCAAAAAAATTTACATCCATATTTGTGCAATCCCTGCTCCACTGTACCATCTATCAATTACTCATTTCCATATACACTTACCATACAGACTGCTTTTGCAAGTCTCTATTTTATTTTACATCTGTTAACCGGGTTAGTCCACTGGACAAATGTTTTGTTTTCAGTGGATCCTGGGGAGAAAAGCTCCGCAATAGGAAAAATATGTAATGTATAATGTATAAACAAAAGTAGCAGAGAAAGTTATAAGCAAGTCTAGTACAGACATATTTGCATTCAAGTTAAAAAGCAGACATAATAGTTCACTTGCTGAAACAAGGAAGTATTACAGCATCACGAGTCTCAAGCCTATGAGAAACATCAACACTATAGCTGGGGTGACAACAACATAAAAGTGAATTAAAAGTCTAAACCAGAATCAAAATCTAATTAATAATATATCCTATGTACATGTACAGCCTTAGGCCCTAGACCCTTTAATTGTCAAGTAAAATTTGTGATATTAGGTTAGTACAGGTGACCATAGTGAGGAGGGTCTAACCTCTGGTGTAGGGCACATCAAAGTCGCATCAAAAAAAGGCAAATCACCAAATGGAAGGCAGGTATAATTGGTGATACTGACTCTCATTCATAGTATATTGTGGCATTTATATACAACTGTAAATTATACTACAGTAAATGGAATATTCCACTCCTTGCATCAGATTGCACAGCAGTGTCATTCTGGCTTCAAGGTACAGTTTAAAAACTATGTAATCTGTACACTTCGTGAGAGATTCATCTTCCAGAAATTGAATACACAAACAGACATATCTGACCTTTCAGAACATGTTTGAAAAAGTGAAGCCACTGCTGTGTGTTCAGGCATTCTGATCAGCTGTAATGCCCATTTCACAATGTATGAAGCACCAGTGGGAACTCCTTTCTTCTGCACTACCACTGTAGGACCATTGATTCCAGTGTAACAACCTTGCAGCAAAATCTCTAATCCCTACTGACCATCAGAAGCGTACTGTTGGGTCCAAATTATATGAGCCTGTCTCACGTGTCTACTATTCACCTCCCATTCTCTGCTCAGTATATATTTTCAAGACAATGCCTCCTTTTAGATATCACCATGCTTAATATTTTTTTTTTGGATGGAATTCCACTGCTTACTCCTTTTGCTTTTCATCCACTATCAAAAACACAGATTGTTAAGCTTTGAGTGCACTCCACAAAATGTGTATATGACCCTTATTGGCTGTGTGCCTGCCATGAAGCTCAATTACCATGGGTTCAATTAGCTACTGGCCATCCACGTCTAGTTTTCCACTGTTTGTTACTTTGGATAGCTCTGTCTAGTGAAAGCTGGACCTAAACCAATGAACTTGCCAAACATGAACTGAGAATTGCTACACAATGTTGGTTCACTCACAGGACGCAGCTTGGGAGTGGATGACATGATGGTAAGGAGAAGGCTGGACATCCAATCTATCCACAAGACAAAATGGAAAAGCAGTGCAGCCAAGCAGCTTTACTTGGGATACAGTCTACTACTCAGGAGGAGGTCAGGCCAGAAATAGTAATGCAATGTTAGTAAGAGAAAGTCATAAGAAGGCAGTAGACAACATCAGCAGAATTAGTGACAGACTCATGCAATCAGACTCCAATGTAATGACAGGGCAGTATTCATAACCTCAGCCTACGACTCATAGCAGGGTTGTGATACTGATGAAAGGAGTTTGTTCATATAGCAGTTGCAGGACAACATGAATTGGTATTTATAATGGGTGACTTGAATGCACATATTGGAACAAACAAAACAGGAGAAGAGGACTGCCTGGCTCCACATGGGTGGGCCAAAAGGAATAGGGGAGATGCCATTCGAGAACTCTGGCAAATGGCTTGACAGGAGCCAACACATGTTTCAGAAAGAGAGACAGTCACAAGTTTGCATCCAAGAGTGGGCAATATGCAACTCGGGTAGACTTCCCCTAGTAAGGAAAGGGTACAAGGGTATAATCAATGATTTCAAAGCCATCCCCAGCAAAACAGTTGGCCAATAGCATAAACCACCAGGTGCCACACTCAGATGCAAGCATTGTTTTGAGGGGGCTCTAAGGTAAACAGAGACCGGGCTCAAGACTTGGAAGTGGACTGTAGAGAATTAACAATTCAAGGACATACTCTGGGCTCTAGCATACCAAGTAGAGGAGGAAATAGATGTAGCTGAAGAATGGCAGCACCTCAAAACCGCATGTGTGAGGAGTCATGAACTGATATGTGGCCAAGCCACTTATGTTAATAAGATACTTAAGGAAATTGAGCAGTGGAATGCATCAGTCCAGGAAGTCTGCAAAACAAAGAAAAAAGTGAGAGACAGAAAACACCATCCAGACTAGGAAGGATTACTGCTTGTCTAACAAAGAAGCTTAAGAAAGGAGTTTCAATATCAAAGAAAAGGGCATTGGAGGCACTAACAGCTTCTGGAAAAGGACTTTGTTAGGTGGCTCAAACAAACTATATCAGTTTGCAAGGCAAAGACAGATGCAGAAAGATAAAGACAGTCGGGCACCCTTTATAAAGTGATGCCAGCGTCAATCTGCTCACTAGTCCACAAACATCAAAGGCAGATGGAAAGAGTATTTTTAGCAGCTTCTGAAAAAAGTAAACTCCAGAGAAGTTGTACTGCCCCTGAAGCAGCCTACAGTGTTAGAAGAGCAGCACACCATAGCAGAAGTAAGAAGAGCAATAAGGAAAATGAAGTTGTGGAAAGCAGCAGGTGCAGATGAGGTCACAGCTGATATCATAAAGACGTTGGGTGAGACAGGGGAGAAATGACTTCTGAGAGTAGTCATAGCAGTGTGGAAAGAAAGGTGTATCCTAGAGGATTGGAGAATAAGCAAACGTGCCGGCGTACAACAAACAGGACATCCACAACTGAGAGCAGTACAGAGGCATTAATCTCCTGTCACAATGAAAGTTATCGAGAGGGTCAATGATAAATGTGTGTGTGTGTGTGTGTGTGTGTGTGTGTGTGTATATATATATATATATATATATATATATATATATATATTTATATATGTGTGTGTGTGTGTGTGTGTGTGTGTATCTAGATATAACTTTATATCCAGATATATATATATATATATATAGATATGTATATATCTATATATAGCTATAGCTATATATATATATAGATATGTATATATATATATATATATATATATATATATATATATATATATATATATATATATATACACACACACATACAGTGGATATAAAAAGTGTACACCCCTAAGATGCCAGGTTTTTGTGATATAAAAAAATGAGACCACAATAAATAATTTCAAAACTTTTCCCGTCAATCTGACCTATAACCTGTACAATTCAATTGAAAAACAAATAAATCTGTTGGGGGGGGGTATAAAAAATAAAAAACATACAATAAGCTGGTTGCATAAGTGTACACCCCCTTAAACTAATACTTTGTTGAAGTACCATTTGATTTAATTACAGCATTCGGTTTTCTTGGGTAGGAGTCTATCAACATGGCACATCTTGACTTGGCAGTATTTGTCCACTCTTCCTTGCAAAAGCGCTCCAAATCTGCCAGATTGTGAAGGCATCTTGTTTGCACAGCCCTCCTCAGGTCACCCCATGGATTTTTCTATTGGATTTAGGTCTGGCCCATTCCAAAACTTTAATTTTCTAATGGTGAAGCCATTATTTTGTTGATTTGGATGTATGCTTGGGGTCATTGTCTTGTTGAAAGGTGAAATTACTATTTGTCTTCAGCTTTCTAGCAGATCCCTGAAAGCTTTGGGCCAAAAGTGACTGGTATTTGCAAATGTTCATAATTCCCTCCACCTTGAATAAAGCCTCAGTTCCAGCCGAAGAAAAGCAACCCCAAAGTATGATACTACCACCACCATGCTTCATAGTGGGGATGGTATTCTTTTGGTGATGCAAAGTGTTGTTTTTGCACCAAACATGCCTTTTGGAATTGTGGCCCAAAAGTTCAACCTTGGTCTCGGACTAAACAGTTTCCCACGTGCTTGTGGGAGACTTGATATATTGTTTTGCAAATTTTAGCTGGGCCTGGATGTTTTTCTATGTAAGAAAAGGCTTCCGTCTTGCAACCCTACTCAATACGCCAGACATATGGAGAATACAGCAGATTGTTGTCACATATAATACACAACCAGTACTTGCTAAAAATTCCTGTAGCACCTTCAGTGTTACTGTAGGTCTCTTGGCAGCCTCCCTGAAAAGTTTTTGTCTTGTCTTTTCATCAATTTTGGAGGGACATCCAGTTCTTTGCAACATCACTGTTGTCCCATATTTTCTCCACTTTTTGACGACTGTATTCACTGTGTTGCATGGTATATCCAATGCTGTTGAAATTTTTTTGTACCCTTTTCCAGACTGATACCTTTCAGCAATGAGATCTCTTTGATGCTTTGTAAGCTCTCTGTGAACCACAGCTTTTGCTGTAGCAGGCAACCGAGTAATTGTTAGGAAAATCCTACTAGGATAGCTGAACTTTATTTGGGATTAATCAGAGATTCTCTGATGGCAGGTGTGTACACAAGAAGACTGAATGTTGTAATTAAAGCAAAAGGTGCTTCACCAAAGTATTAGTTTAAGGGTGTGCGCACACACAACCAGCTTATTGTACGTTTTTTAATTTCTATATTTGTTCCCCTAACAGATTTGTTTGTTTTTCAACTGAACTGTACAGGTTATAGATCACATTAAAGGTGGGAAAAGTTTTGAAATTATTTATTGTGGTCTAATTTTTTTACATCACAAAAACCATATATATCGAGAGAGAGAGATTTATAATATATATATATATATATATATATATATATATATATATATATATATAAAAATTACATTATAGATATATATGTATATATAAATACGTTTTATATATATATATATATATATAAATACATTATATATATATATATATATATATATATATATATATATATATATGTATATATATACATACATTATATATATAAATACATAATATATATATATATATATATATATACATATATATACATACATATAATATGTATATACATATACATATACACACACACACACACATATATATATATATATATATATATATATATATATATATATATATATATAGATACACGCACATGTATGTATGTGTATATAAATATATATGAGAGAGATGTATAGATACATCTATCAAGGCCATTTTGCACAGGAACATCAACAAAGTTAATGTGTTGACAACACATCCACATTCCGCCCCCACGCCCAGTCAAGGAAACCACCATGAAAAACTTTTCAAAAGCAAACTTCACGTTACTTAAGACCGAGGTGGAAAGGTTCACAGCCCCCATGCTAAAGGACAATGCTGTCCAAGCTGCTGAAACCTTTACAAAGGCACTCTATGAGCATCTGCAGGAATTCGTGGATCGTGCTATCCCAAGTAAAACCAAGACTCACTCCTCCAAGAAAAGGAAACAAGTCTGGTGGACCCCTGCCATAAACAAGCTATACAACAGAAGGACGAAACTAGTAAAGAAAAGAGTAAAATCCCAAGAAGGAAAGACATCCCTGATCAGTATCAACAAGAAACTACGATCCCTCGTTAAATCATCCAAGGCTAGTTTTGAAAGTAAAATTGCCAATGACTCCAAAGATAACCACAAAGTGTTCTTTAGCTATGTCAAGAACCTAAGTGGAAACTCTCAGATCTGCTCTGAGTTAGTGCAGAATGACACAAAATGCACTGAACCGACTGATATTGCCAACATTCTGGCAGACAGGTTCAGTGCAAACTTCACCCCCCTCTCACCCTCTAAAGGGCCCATAACCATACCAGAAGAATGTAGGGCCCCATCAATCACCGACACACAGGTTAAAACAGCCCTATCCAAAGCCAAAAATACAGCGTCAATGGGAACGGATGGTGTCCCAGGCTGTGTCTTACAAGAGCTCTAAAATGGAACTAATCCCTCACCTAAACACACTGTTCAAACTCAGCCTCTCTACAGGCTACGTACCCACAGAGTGGTGCACAGCAACAGTTATCCCGGTCCACAAAGGTGGAGCCACAATGGACGCCTGGAACTATCGCCCTATAAGCCTGACTAGCTTGGTCTGCAAAGCTATGGAACGCATCATCATGGAATTCATTAACAGAGACATTGGGAACCTCCAAACCTTGGACCTTACCCAGTTTGGCTTTAAGGGTAGATCATGCCTCCTAAACCTGGTGGACTTCTTTGAGACGGTTACCAAGGCATTAGACGAGGGAAGGGAGGTCCACACAGCTTACCTAGACCTCGCAAAGGCTTTCGACACCATTCCCCATTCTAGTATTATAGACAAGCTCACCAGCGTGAACATAAACCCCTACGTCACGAGATGGGTTGCCAACTGGCTGATTGATAGAACCCACATGATGAGAGCTGCAGGCGCTTCGTCCGACTCTAAACCGGTTACAAGTGACATCCTCCAGGACTCAGTCCTAGGACCCTTCCTGTTCGATATATACTTCTCAGAGGTACAGGCAAGCATAGGAGGATTATGGCTAACCATGTTCGCAGACGACTGCAAACTAGGGGCCATAATTGATTCTCCGGCTGATACAGACGCCCTCCAGAAGGATCTCACTGAGATGGATACCTGGTGTCAAAATCATGGCCTCAAGCTAAATGCCAAAAAGTGCATAGTCATTCCCTTTGGAAAAATCAAAGTACCCATGAACTACCACATAGGTGGTAGTCCCCTAAATACAGAAAATGTAATGAGGGATCTGGGGACCCAAGTAGATAGTAATCTCTCCTTTGATGATAATATTGCCAAGGTGGTTAGTAAATCCTTCTATGTGGCCCGCCTAATCACAAAAGGGTTCGCATCTAGAACAAAAGAGGTTATTGTGCCTCTCTACTCATCACTCATTAAGACCCATCATAGAATACAATGCCCTGTTTGGGATGTACCTTACAAGACACTTGCAACAGCTGGAAAGACCACAAAAGTACCTCACCAAGAGGATTACTGGCCTCAAACAAATGCCCTATGCAGCCAGACTCAAGAAATTCCAGCTGTACTCTGTTGCATACCACTTACTCAGAGGTGATCTCTGCCTGACATACAAGGCCATGTCCAACCCAGAATTGATGGACATGCTCCACCTAAAACAAAAAAAAAAAACAAATCCTGGAGAGCCACATGCTCTAGAGATATAAACCTCACCACAATGATAAATAGGACATGCTGGAGGGACAGATTCCTGTCTCAGAGACTCCCCATGCTTTGGAACAGGATTCCAGTATACATCAGGCAGAGTCCCTCACTAACACTCTTCAAGAGAAACCTTGACGGGTGGATGGTAAACAAAAAATTTACCCCGGGGATCACTGCAGTGGCTCTGCTGGACAGTGGCGCAGGGAACTAGTGACTCTGCTGGACAGAGGCACAGGGAACTAATCTAAGGGGGTGGTGAAAGCCAACACGTTCTGGCTAGGCTTATAAATGCCCTTGGGCAGATAGCCTAGTACTTACCTATATACCTATGAACCTATATACCTATGAACCTATATATATATATATATATATATATATATATATATATATATATATATATATAGATATGTTCTGAGTGAGACCCTCTTGGAGGATGTCTGCATCACTAGGGGAATTGATGACAGCACCCAGCTTGCAGTCATCTGCAAACGTGGTCAGCCATAGCCCACTGGTTTTGGCCAGCACCTCAGAAAAGTATATCTGAAATAACAAAAGCCCCACAACTGAACCCTGGGGTTCGCTGCTTGTTATGGGTTTACTGCTTGAGGTGGCTTCCCCTATTTTGACTAGGTGGGTTCTAGCAGTGAGCCAGTTTGCTACCCATCTGATAACATACAGACTGATGCCTACTTGAGAGAGTTTATTATGCCAAAGTGGGGAATAGTGTCAAAGGCTTTGGCTAGGTCAAGGTAGGCTGTATGAATAGTATTCCCCTCATCCATGGCTTTGGTGACTGTGTCAAAGAAGTCGACCAAATTTAGAAAACATGACTTCCCCTTGACAAAGCCAAACTGTGTGGGATTGAGTGTTTGGAGGTTGCTAATGTCCTTGTTAATGAGGTCCATGATAATCCATTACATGAGCTTGCAGATCAGGATAGTTAGGCTAATGGGTCTACAGTTTCTCAGATTGGTGGACAATTTGTGTAAAGGGATGACAGTGGCTGTCCTCCACTCAGCTGGGATGAAGCTGGTACTCGGGCTTTGGTTGAATAGGGCGCCTAATGGTGTTGCAAGTCCCTGCCTGAATTCACGTAGGATGCAGCCTGGTATGTTATCAGGTCCCACGGTGGATGTATTTTTTGCCTGTGAGAGAGCAGTGGCCACCGGTTCCCCTAGATATAAAGGGATGGGGACAGGTACTAGGGATGTCATGATTTAGACTGAACCCATACTTAGACTTTATGCTTAGACTTTATGTTTTAATAATTTGTAAAGCTCTCCCTGACTAGCGCCTCTTGCGAAGAGCATTCCAAGGCATGTGGAGCTTACTCAGAGTAGAGGCAGTGAAGCTTGAGCTTCAACTTCTGAATGCCTTCTTAAATCCCAACGATATGTTGTTTTTTTGTAGTTAACGCCCCCATGTTTGAGCCTCGCTAAACAACGCTTGTACTGAGCGGCTTACTTTTATGATAGCAAACGGAGTTGACTTGTCTGCCTGGAAGGTAGAGACATGCTATATGTGCCGTGACTCTTAAGGTTTAGCTGTTAACACAATACACTACATTTGTACCTCTCCTAGGGTTACACATGTGAAATGCTTTTAAAACTTTTGTAATCTATTAAGGTATTCAAGGCCACCGCCTCCCATGAAGGGCATTTCTAAGCATGCAGGTACACAGGTACTCCATGTAAAGCCCATATAGCTAGCTCCTTTGAGTACCATATCCTTCCATTAGCTGGGGACAGCTCCTTGAGCTATCTTTTGCTAAAGCTGATATACTCGCATTTCAGCGCTGATGCGCTTCCTTAGCTAATAAGGGACCCATCAACAAAACATAGAAGTCTCGTATCTTGAATTGGTGTTATCACTATTTAACTGCAATACTCTATACCTCTTACTCTGCAGTATCATAAACATATTGACTGGTTAAGATAATTATTGGGTTAGTCTTTCTTAATACAGATTGTTTTAAATGTGATAGTAATGGGCTACCAAGCCTGGATATAAAGTCCAGATATTGAATTTGTCTATGTAGTAATGCTTGTATTAATGGCTATTTTTTATAACTAGAGCTTGCTGTTTAGCTGAAGGTGGAATTGTGGATTAAGTCTTACTAAGCTTGAAACAGTGTAGTACTGCAGTATATTGTTTTGAGTTACTGTTTTTATAGAGGCAAGATTGCTATTTATGTTATGTATCTATGATAACTGTTATAAATGTTACCAAACCTACCCAACATGTCCTAACTCTTGCTTTTGCTCCCCTCTCCATTGTTGTTTTTTCTCACTCCTCTCAGCACCATACTCTCCTGTGCATTCTCCTGCACTAGTCTCTTGAAATCAGCCTGCCTTGGGGAATGAACTCATTCTGAATGCTTGCAGTGGCAACTCAAAGCCTAATCTCCCTGCAACCAGTCTCACGTTAAACAGAAAGTATGTTATTGGTCTCTATATCCTGCCTATATTTTCTGTAAACCATTGTAATACATCCTTCCAGAGAACCAAACGTAGGCTTCAGGCCAGCACAGACAGCAGTCTCCACCGCCCTTTTCTTAACTTATATATTACCCACATACCTCCTAACACACACAGTACTCCCTATTACTTGTAGTCACCCCCTTCTAGTTACACAACCAGACAGTCTCCTTCTTTTATCTCCTGTAATATCAAACCCGGACAAAGGTGACACCCCACAGCCCAGCTTTATCTTTTGGGTACCTCCTGCCCACGTGCTTTATTTCACAAATCCCTGAATTCCTAAGACTACGTAACCTACTAGTTCTTCACTCTTGTCTTACCCGGGTTACATCCACCAACCCCATTCTTACTAAACTCTGCTCTTGCTTACTGCTGACTTACCTTAGTATACAGCTCTTCTGATTGTTTTCCTGACAAAAGTTTTACTAACTGTTTCTCACCGCTCAGTTGCCCTCTTGGTCACTCCGCCTCTCCCTACCCCCAAATCCCACCCACCCCCAGGGGTCCTACCTTTATACTTCCTAGACCACACCTCTTCCTCCATCCCACCCCTTCCTCTGTCATCACTTCCTACCCTCACTTCCTTCCCACCACTTTAATCCCATCACACAGCATATTCTTTCATCCTACTCTATACAAACACTCCTCTCTCTATACTGCCTCCCTACACACTACTTCAGCTATCTACGTCCACTAACTTTATCCTAACACATCACACTCCTACATTTAATTGATACTACCCTCTCTCCCTTCTCCTCCCAATACTGTCTAAGCTTCCACCTTATTATTACCAACTAATACTCTTACAAGGATGAATCAAAACATCCCACCCTTTATCTCACTATTACTTATACTATTACTACTACCTTCCTTAATGCTCACTCATCTACTCACCTTCCTTGAAAACCCACTTGACCCACTGGTAAATTATCCCAAAACAGAAACGATCGCACTAAACTCACACCCACAACTTACACATGCTAATATCACATTCTCTTCTAAATACATACTTCCTAAATTTCATCGAACACAACACACAAAATATAATAACCTCAATCCCAGGAAATGTCTATTTCATTACAGTAGAATCCACTACCATTACTTTCTAAACATACTACTCTCTTTAAAAGATGGCGACATCCACCTAACCCAGGGCCTTTAACTTCTCCTTCTTCATCCCTCAACTCCAAAAGTATCCTACCCATATATTTTCCAAACAATCTAACTCCCTTACTATTGCTCATCTTAATATAATGCAGCATAAACAATAAAATTACCCAATTACAAGCCCTGACTGAAATCTACTCCTTTGATATTCTATGCTTAACAGAAACTTGGTTAAAACCTACAACCAAAGACAATCAGATCATCCCACCAGGATATAATATCCTAAGACTTGACCGAACTTCCAAAAGAGGTGGAGGAGTTGCTATCCTATATAAACCTCACCTACATGTAACCACCTATGACCTCGAACTACCTCTAGACTCCAATGCAGAGATTCTTATCTCTAAACTCCTTATTAACCATTCCAAATCTATCTATATCATCTGTTTGTACATACCCCCTGGTAACAACATAGCAACTATGGAATCTATTCTCTCCTGGCTATCCCAAAACCTACCTCAAGAAACAATAATCCTAGGTGATACAAATATAGACTGGACCTCCTTCTGCAGTAACCTCCCTTCCAACCACATAAACCTATATGGGTATTCCCAAACTATCACCTCCCCTACCAGGACAAACAAATCCAATAAGAAATCTAGCCTTTTAGACTGGATTCTGATTAACCGTCTTCCCCATACATATGAATCAGGAACTCTCCCAGATGATTTAAGTGACCACTCCCTTACCTATATAATCAGACATAAAACTAGCTGTCCCTCTCCCACATCCACAATAAGCATCAGATCCAAAAAGAACTTTAACTCTGAACTATTCCAGATGGAACTAAAAGCATGTAACTGGTCACTACTACAAATTTTATCCTTAGATGAAGCCGTTACTCACTTTAACACCAACTTCCTTACCATCCTGAACCACCATGCCCCAACCAGACAAATTAGAACAAAAACCAAACATGCACCGTGGCTCTCTAAATAAACCAAACAAAAAATCAAAGATAGAAACAAACAATGGATAATATGGAAAAAGACTCAAAGTCCCATCCACCAACAAACCTTCAGACAACTAAGAAACCAAACCAAAAAAGCTGTAATATTAGATAAAAAAAACTACTACCTACTATCCCAACAAGTGAATCAATCCAAACCACAAAAGTTCTGGTCCAGCATCAATCAACTACTCCACCCAGGACAATTGACCACTCCTAGCCCTCAAAATACTGAACACAAAACTTCAATAAATATAGCTAATGATTTTAACACATTCTTCACTAACACTATACAAACACTAGCTAGCCAGCTCTCACCTCAGAACTTCACTTTACCTACTAAAAAAACAAACTGTTCTCCCTCCTTTCAACTTCACCCCATCCCTACATCATATGTGCTTACCCTCCTTCAGAAATTGAAACCATGTTCCTCAGCAGACCAACTACCTGCAGAATTTCTGCAACTAGCTGCTAAAGCCATTGCCCTCCCAGTATCAATCCTGATCAACAGAACCATTACTGAAAGCTATATCCCTTCTATATGGAAAATCTCCCATATTATCCCCCTCCACAAAGGTGGCCAATCTACCGAGCTTTCCAATTATCGACCTATTGCCCTCCTCTCTCCTCTAGCTAAGATTATGGAAAAATGCATCCACAAACAACTGCTTCAACATTTAACACAGAATAACCTTCTAGCTAACTGCCAGCATGGTTTTAGACCTTCACATAGTACCTCCACTGCCCTTCTCTCCTTTACAGATACTATCAACAAACACCGTAGTCTAAACAAACTCTCTTCTGCCCTATTCATTGACTTATCTAAAGCCTTTGACATGGTGAATCACCAAATTCTCATTACCATAATAAAATCCCTATCACTTGATACATCCTCCATACAGTGGTTCCAGTCCTACCTTGACAATAGACAGCAGGCAGTACTATGGCACAAGTCTCTCTCTACCCACTTACCAGTCAACCTCGGTGTCCCCCAAGGATCCATCCTTGGACCTCTACTTTTTTCCATTTTCATCAATGACCTCCACCTAGCCATCCCTCAAGCCTCATGTATACAATATGCAGATGATTCCACACTTATATGCTCAGCCTCATCCTCTTCAGACCTCCTATACCTTACCCAACAAGTCTTCAACACAGTGGAGAAATGGTTTACTCACAGATGCCTTCTTAAACCCCCAAAAGACTAAACTCCTTCTATTCTCTCCCACCAGCAAATTCTCCCCATTGGATTTCACAGTCACTTCTATCAACAAGACTATTATATCCCCTGAAGCTACCACTAAACTACTAGGAGTCACCATCGACAATAAACTAAACTTCGATATACATATAAACAATACTATAAAATCAGTTAATAAAAAATTGGGCTCCCTGTATCAGATTAAATCTTTTCTGCTACCCTCTGCTCGTACAATAATAGCACACACACATCTAATATCTCCTCTTCTATATGCCTCACCCATCTTTGCTAATCTATCTAAACACAACCTCAGCAAACTGGAAAAGTCCTATAATAACATCGCCAGATTTGCCACAGGAAACCCATTTCGAACTCATCATTGCCTCAATTTAAAACAGCTAGGCTGGCTTGAACTACAGAACCTAATCAAATTCCATCAACTAACTATAGCTCACAAAACCCTTTACACACCATCCAAAACACCAGCTCTATCCACACTAATCACTCCCTACAAGAACCTAGATTCCCTTAGGTCTTCACATAAACTCTTAGCTAGTTCTACCAAAACAAACAACAAGGCCGGTGACTCTCTTTTTTCTAATACAGTAGGGAAAGCCTGGAATCTTCTACCAAATGACATTTCTACACTTCCCTCACTATCCATTTTCAAAAACAATCAAAGTATATCTCAAATCTCACTGGCTATGTTACTGTTCCAAACCTGACTAGCTCTATAGTCACCCTAAACTCTGATCTTCCCCTTCTTTTCCTTCAGGAAAAAAAATAAATGTTTTTTGATTCTGCCATATTTACTTTGAATTGTTAGAATTTATCCTGTAAATCAGTCTGTTTTTACTTTTATTTTTTGTATTGATTTTGTTTATATGCTTGACTCACAGAAATTTGTTAATTTAGCTGTATTTGCCTAGGAGCTTTTCTCCCCGGGCCTCTACTGAAAATGGACATGTATCCAGTTAGACTAGCCCGGTAAACAAATGTAAAATAAAATAAATAAATAAATTTATGCAAGTGAGTGTTCCCTGTTAAACTAGTTTAAGGTTCACTGACAGTGGCTTTCAGAGTTATTTTTTTCACTGTTTTGGTACTTTTTAGGTGAAAGTTACTTCTGCGGATCAACACAATTTCAATTTAGCTATGGAGTCAGGCTAAATATTTTAACATCAGCTGGCTAAATATCAATGTGGACTGATAAGCACCCAGAAATCAGCTGCTCTTTTGTGCACAGGACCACAGTGATAAATTGTGTTTCTGAAATAAAAACTATAGAAATTAGAAATGACTTGTACAAATGAACTCATTCATTGTTGGGATCTCAGGGTAATAAACCTACAATAAATTATATTTTTGCTGCATATATTGTACAAAGTCAATTACGGGCAGTTATCTGTCTTTTTACAAATAATCACACCATGTTCTCTTGGATCAATGCAAAAAGGATGAATTCTTGTTCATGTTTCCCCTCTCAATTAAATCAGTCTGGAAAGTATATAAATGGCTACCTGTGCAGTCAAACACACACATGTAAAAGCTTTCTTTAACTTTAGGGTAGGTAAGCAAATATTTCTAGTAGTAAAAATGTAATTCAGATTACAATTTCAGTGTAAGGAAGCAGACAACAATATAACAGTTGCATGTTTATCGTGTTACCCAGCTGCAGTCATCACACTTGGTTATCCTGCCGTCAGGCAGTCCCGCAGTCGGCCCGAATTCCAAAGTCTTGGTCCAGCGTCGGTTGCTGTGGCTTCTTCCCTGACGTCAGTGCACCAGGGGTATACGAGAGGCATCAGACTCCATTTTCTTCAGTCTTTCGTGCTGCACGGTGCCTGAAGCAGAAGCAGTTCGCAAGTGCCGGTAGGCCGACACTTGAGATTTTCAAATCAAGTTTCAGTCCGAAGTCTTCAAAGCTAAGTACCCCGTTGGGGAACCTTTTCTTGCCTCAGTCCGATGTCAGAAAAAGTTAACGATTGCATTTCTTGTAGGAAGCAAATACCTCATAAGGACTTTCATTCTTTTTGTATACCTTGCCTAGGCCCAGACCACGACATCACTGGTTGTCGGTCTTGTGCTAGGTTCAATAAGCGAACTATAAAGCGATGCTTTGATTTTGCACGACACTACGTCGGTAGGAAATTTAATTACACTATGCCGTCAGAGCAACCGACTAGGGCC